>NC_090025.1:3523551-3798551 GCF_037176765.1 Anolis sagrei | reverse complement strand
TATTATTACTATTATATATTATGTATATTACTTGTGTTTCATCCAGACCCCTCCACTTCTATTGTTATTATTACTATTATTAGTGAATATATATATATATATATATATATATATATATATATACTGCATTTCTATACCACTCTTCTCAGCCCTCAGGGTGACTCAGAGCGGTTCACAACAACAATACAATACATAAAACATAATAAAAACAGTGAATATATATATACACATACATACATACATTCTATTATTATTATGTATATTACTTCTGTCTTATGTTTCAGTTAGGCCCTCTTCTATTATTATTATTACTATTATTATTACATATATATATATATATATATATATATACTGTATATGTTATGTATATTACTTCTGTCCTGTTTCATCCAGGCCCCTCCACTTCTATTATTATTATTATTATTATTATTATTATTATTATTATTATTATTATATGTATTATTTGTATTTTTCTCTGCCAAAGAAGTGGCAAAGAACAAAAACCACGACAATGTGGAAATTCAAACCTGCAGGCTTTAGAATATTCAATGAGTTTTTACACATTATAATTATCACCATCGTAGCTATGGCTTTAAGGCAGGCATGGGCCAACTTGGGCCTTCCCTCCAGGTGTTTTGGACTACAACTCCCACCATTCCTAACAGCCTACCGGCTGTTAGGAATGGTGGGAGTTGTAGTCCAAAACACCTGGAGGGAAGGCCCAAGTTGGCCCATGCCTGCTTCAAAGCATCTTGGATGGATTCCTACTTGTGGGTGTCAGAATTGGGGTTGGACTAGATGTCCTTTGGGGGTTCCTTCCCACATTTTCATTTATTTATTTATTTATTTATTTTCATTTATTATTCCCACCCACCCAAAGACCCATGGACCCAATTGTGTGGCCACTCCACCCACCCAAAGACCCCTCCCAAGACCCCCACCCACCCAAAGACCCAAGGACCCAATTGTGTGGCCACTCCACCCACTCAAAGATCCTTTCCCAAGACCCCCACCCACCCACAGACCCAATTGTGTGGCCATTCCACCCACCCAAAGATCCCAAGACCCCCACCCACTCACCCAAAGACCCAAGGACCCAATTGTGTGGCCACTCCACCCACTCAAAGACCCCCTCCCAAGACACCCACCCACCCAAAGACCCAATTGTGTGGCCATTCCACCCACCCAAAGATCCCAAGACCCCCACCCACCCAAAGACCCAAGGACTCAATTGTGTGGCTACCCACCCACCCAAAGACCCCCTCCCAAGACCCCCACCCACCCAAAGACCCAAACACCCAATTGTGTGGCCACTCCACCCACCCAAAGACCCCCTCCCAAGACCCCCACCCACCCAAAGACCCAAGGACTCAATTGTGTGGCTACCCACCCACCCAAAGACCCCCTCCCAAGACCCCCACCCACCCAAAGACCCAAGGACTCAATTGTGTGGCTACCCACCCACCCAAAGACCCCCTCCCAAGACCCCCACCCACCCAAAGACCCAAGGACTCAATTGTGTGGCTACCCACCCACCCAAAGACCCCTTCCCAAAAACCCCACCCACCCAAAGACCCAATTGTGTGGCCATTCCACCCACCCAAAGATCCCAAGACCCCCACCCACCCAAAGACCCAAGGACTCAATTGTGTGGCTACCCACCCACCCAAAGACCCCCTCCCAAGACCCCCACCCACCCAAAGACCCAAGGACCCAATTGTGTGGCCACTCCACCCACTCAAAGACCCTTTCCCAAGACCCCCACCCACCCAAAGACCCAAGGACTCAATTGTGTGGCTACCCACCCACCCAAAAAACCCCTCCCAAGACCCCCACCCACCCAAAGACCCAAGGACCCAATTGTGTGGCCACCCACCCACTCAAAGACCCCTTCCCAAAAACCCCACCCACCCAAAGACCCAATTGTGTGGCCATTCCACCCACCCAAAGATCCCAAGACCCCCACCCACCCAAAGACCCAATTGTGTGGCCACCCAAGACCCCCACCCTTCTTCCCACCCACCCACCCAAAGACCCCCTCCCACCCTTCCTTCCTCCCTCCCTCCCTTTTTCCCCTTGTGCTTACCAGGAAAGAGTCGCAGGATGCGGGGGGGCCACTCCAAGGCGGTGGTGGGGGGCGACCCCAGGAGGAAGAGCAGGAGGAAGAGGAGGAAGGCTGCTTCCCCCATCTCAACAGAGAGGAGAAGAGAGAAGACCCAGCCTGCTGCTTCTGCTGCTGCTCCCTCCGTTGCTCCTTCTTCTCCTCCTCCTCCAAGCCCCGCCCACAGCCAGGTGGGGCAGTGACGTCACTGGCCGCTCCTTTCCCCCTCCCTCCCTCCTTTTCTCTCTCTCCCAAGCCCCGCCCACTTGGCCACCCACACACACAGGTAGCCCTGGCCCCGCCCACTGATTGAGACAAGTAAATAGAGGATTGGCTTTCCTTCCAGGCAGGTGGGAAAGGGGAGGGGGGCTTCTCCTAAGGGAGGGGGGATTAGCAGCTTAAGCCCAAGCATTTCCGCTTAGCATAGAGTTGGGAAGCAGGGGGAAATTGCATTCAAAGCACTCCCGACAGATGGCCATCCAGCCCTTGTTGGAAAGCTTCCAAAGAAGGAACCTCCACCACACTCCCTCCAAGGCAGAGAGAGAGGGAAAGAGAGAGAGTTCCTGGTTGTTAGAATCCTAGAGTTGGAAGAGACCTCATAGGCCACCATCCAGTCCAACCCCATTCTGCCCAGAAGCAGGAATATTGCATTCAAAGCACCCCCGACAGATGGCCATCCAGCCTCTGCTTCAAAGCCTCCAAAGAAGGAGCCTCCACCACACTCCGGGGCAGAGAGTTCCACTGCTGAACGGCTCTCACAGTCAGGAAGTTATAGAATCCTAGAATCAAAGAGTTGGAGGAGACTTCATAGGCCATCATCCAGTCCAACCCCATTCTGCCAAGAAGCAGGAATATTGCATTCAAAGCACCCCCGACAGATGGCCATCCAGCCTCTGTTTCAAAGCCTCCAAAGAAGGAGCCTCCACCACACTCCAGGGCAGAGAGTTCCACTGCTGAACATAGAATCCTAGAGTTGGAAGAGGCCTCCTGGGCCATCATCCAGTCCAACCCCATTCTGCCAAGAAGCAGGAATATTGCATTCAAAGCACCCCCGACAGATGGCCATCCAGCCTCTGCTTCAAAGCCTCCAAAGAAGGAGCCTCCACCGCACTCCGGGGCAGAGAGTTCCACTGCTGAACATAGAATCCTATAGTTGGAAGAGGCCTCCTGGGCCATCATCCAGTCCAACCCTATTTTGCCAAGAAACAGGAATATTGCATTCAAATCACCCCTGACAGATGGCCATCCAGCCTCTGTTTAAAAGCTTCCAAAGAAGGAGCCTCCAACACACTCCCTCCGGAGCAGAGAGTTCCACTGCTGAACATAGAATCCTAGAGTTGGAAGAGACCTCCTGGGCCATCCTCCAGTCCAACCCCATTCTGCCAAGAAGCAGGAATATTGCATTCAAATCACCCCTGACAGATGGCCATCCAGCCTCTGTTTAAACGCTTCCAAAGAAGGAGCCTCCACCACACTCCGGGGCAGAGAGTTCCACTACTGAATGGCTCTCACAGTCAGGAAGTTCTTCCTCATGTTCAGATGGCATCTCCTCTCTTGACAGATGATCTTGACAGATTACAGAGATGGGCCAAAACTAACAAAATGAAGTTCAACAGGGACAAATGCAAGATACTCCACTTTGGCAGGAAAAACGATATGCAAAGATACAGAATGGGGGACGATGAGGCCTGGCTCGAGAGCAGGACGTGTGGAAAAGATCTTGGAGTCCTCGTAGACAGGAAGGTAAACATGAGCCAACAATGTCATGCAATGGCAAAAAAAGCAAATGGGATTTTGTCCTGCATCAAGAGGAGCATAGTGTCTAGGTCCAGGGAAGTAATGGTACCCATTCTCTATTCCGCCTTGGTTAGACCACACCTGGAATATTGCGTCCAATTCTGGACACCACAATTCAAGAGAGATATTGACTCTAAGCTGGAATGTGTCCAGAGGAGGGCGACTAAAATGATCCAGGGTCTGGAGAACAAGCCCTATGAGGAGCGGCTTAAGGAGCTGGACATGTTTAGCCTGAAGAAGAGAAGGCTGAGAGGAGACAGGATAGCCATGTATAAATATCTGAGAGGAAGCCACGGGGAGGAGGAGGGAGCAAGCTTGTTTTCTGCTTCCCTGGACACTAGGACGCAATGGAACAACGGCTTCAAACTACAAGAGAGGAGATTCCATCTGAACATGAGGAAGAACTTCCTGTGAGAGCCGTTCAGCAGTGGAACTCTCTGCCCCGGAGTGTGGTGGAGGCTCCTTCTTTGGAAGCTTTGAAACAGAGGCTGGATGGCCATCTGTCAGGGGTGATTTGAATGCAATATTCCTGCTTCTTGGCAGAAGGGGGTTGGACTGGATGGCCCATGAGGTCTCTTCCAACTCTTTGATTCTATGATTCTTGTAGTTTGAAGCCCTTGTTCCATTGCGTCCTAGTCTCCAGGGCAGCAGAAAACAAGTTCTCTCCCTCCTCCCTGTGGCTTCCTCTCACATATTTATACATGGCTATCATGTCTTCTCTCATCCTTCTCTTCTTCAGGCTAAACATGCCCAGCTCTTTAAGCCGCTCCTCATAGGGTTTGTTCTCCAGACCCTTGATCCTTTGAGTCGCCCTCTTCCTCTGGACACATTCCTGCTTGTCAACTCTCACATATGTATACATGGCTATCATATCTCCTCTCAGCCTTCTCTTCTTCAGGCTAAACACGCCCAGCTCCTTAAGCCACTCCTCATAGGGCTTGTTCTCCAGACCCTTGATCCTTTGAGTCGCCCTCTTCCTCTGGACACATTCCAGCTTGTCAGCTCTCACATATGTATACATGGCCCTCATCCTGTCTCCTCTCAGCCTTCTCTTCTTCAGGCTAAACACGCCCAGCTCCTTAAGCCGCTCCTCATAGGGCTTGTTCTCCAGACCCTTGATCATTTTAGTCGCCCTCTTCCTCTGGACACATTCCAGCTTGTCAACTCTCACATATGAATACATGGCCCTCATCCTGTCTCCTCTCAGCCTTCTCTTCTTCAGGCTAAACACGCCCAGCTCCTTAAGCCGCTCCTCATAGAGCTTGTTCTCCAGACCCTTGATCATTTTAGTCGCCCTCCTCTGGACACATTCCAGTATCAACCTGAGGCTGACAAGGTTTGGGTCGTCCATTTTTGAATCTAGATAAGGACCACATTGGTCCTCCTCCAATCTGTTGGGACTTCTCCTGAGGTTCCGACATAACTTCCGCTAGTTCCTTCAATACTCTTGGATGTAATTGATTTGGCCCTTGGGACTTGGATTCGTTTAGAGCGGACGACTTGCTTCCCAATTTGGGGTTGGATTCCCCCTATTCCTTCGTCCACTCCATGTTGTCGTGGTTGAGGACGTCTTCCCTTTTGTGAGAAGACCGAGGCAAAGAAGGCATTGAGTAGTTCTGCCTTTTCCCTGTCTGTCAGCATTACTCCATTTTCTCCTCACAGAGATCCTCTCGCAGGCCTGGGCCAACTCTGGCCCTCCCTCCAGGTGTTTTGGACTTCAACTCCCACAATTCCTAACAGCCAACTCGAATTCTGCAGCACTGCTGGTTACAGCTGACCTCCAGCTGGAGCGCTCAAGGGCCAGGGCTTCCCAGTTCTCAGTGTCTATGCCAGAGATTTTAAGGTTGGCTTTGAGCCCATCTTTCAATCTCTTTTCCTGTCCACCAAAGTTCCGTTTTCCGTTCTTAAGTTTGGAGTAGAGGTGGTGGTCAGGCATCCGGACAACATGGCCGGCCCAGCAGAGTTGATGGCAGAGGACCATCGCTTCAGTGCTGGTGGTCTTTGCTTCTTCCAGCACGCTGACGTTTGTCCGCTTGTCTTCCCAGGAGATTTGCAGGATTTTCCGGAGGCAGCGCTGATGGAATCGTTCCAGGAGTTGCATGTGACGTCTGTAGACAGTCCACGTTTCCCAGGCGTACAGCAGGGTTAGGAGGACAATGGCTTTATAAACAAGCCCCTTGGTCTCCTTACGGGTGTCCTGGTCCTCAAACACTTTCTGCTTCATTCCGAAAAATGCTGTACTCACAGAGCTCAGGCGGTGTTGTATTTCAATGTCAATATTGACATCTGTAGACAGTCCACGTCTCGCAGGCATATAGCAGGGTTAGGAGGACAATAGCTTGATAAACAAGCCCCTTGGTCTCCCTACGGATGTCCCAGTCCTCAAACACTCTCTGCTTCATTTGGAAGAATGCTGCACTCGCAGAGCTCAGGCGGTGTTGTATTTCAATGTCAATATTGACATCTGTAGACAGTCCACGTCTCGCAGGAATATAGCAGGGTTAGGAGGACAATAGCTTGATAAACAAGCCCCTTGGTCTCCCTACGGATGTCCCAGTCCTCAAACACTCTCTGCTTCATTTGGAAGAATGCTGCACTCGCAGAGCTCAGGCGGTGTTGTATTTCAGTGTCAATGTTGACATCTGTAGACAGTCCACGTCTCGCAGGCATATAGCAGGGTTAGGAGGACAATAGCTTGATAAACAAGCCCCTTGGTCTCCCTACGGATGTCCCAGTCCTCAAACACTCTCTGCTTCATTTGGAAGAATGCTGCACTCGCAGAGCTCAGGCGGTGTTGTATTTCAGTGTCAATGTTGACATCTGTAGACAGTCCACGTCTCGCAGGCATATAGCAGGGTTAGGAGGGCAATAGTTTGATAAACAAGCCCCTTGGTCTCCCTACGGATGTCCCAGTCCTCAAACACTCTCTGCTTCATTTGGAAGAATGCTGCACTCACAGAGCTCAGGCGGTGTTGTATTTCAATGTCAATATTGACATCTGTAGACAGTCCACGTCTCGCAGGTGTAGAGCAGGGTTAGGAGGACAATAGCTTGATAAACAAGCCCCTTGGTCTCCCTACGGATGTCCCGGTCCTCAAACACTCTCTGCTTCATTTGGAAGAATGCTGCACTCGCAGAGCTCAGGCGGTGTTGTATTTCAGTGTCAATGTTGACATCTGTAGACAGTCCACGTCTCGCAGGTGTAGAGCAAGTTTGGGGGGACCATAGCTTTATAGACAAGCCCCTTGGTCTCCGTACGGATGTCCTCAAACACTCTCTGCTTCATTTGGGAAAATGCTGCACTCGCAGAGCTCAGGCGGTGTTGTATTTCAGTGTCAATGTTGACATCTGTAGACAGTCCACGTCTCGCAGGTGTAGAGCAAGTGTTGTATTTCAGTGTCAATGTTGACTTTTGTGGAGGGGTGCCTGCCAAGGGAGCGGAAATGGTCCACATTTTCTAATGTTACACCATTAAGCTGTATCTCTGGCATTGGAGAGGGATTGGATGGTGACTGCTGGAAGACAACAACAACAACAACAACAACAACAACAACAACAACAGTGTGCCAGGCATGTCAAAGGAGGAAGGAAGCCATGGTCTGAATCAGGAGCGTAGTGCCTAGGCCAGGCCTGGGCCAACTTTGGTCCTCCCTCCAGGTGTTTTGGACTTCAACTCCCACAATTCCTAACAGCCTGCCGGCTGTTAGGAATTGTGGGAGTTGAAGTCCAAAACACCTGGAGGGAGGACCAAAGTTGGCCCAGGCCAAAGCCTTTCCTAGCAGTGCTCCTTCAGAGGTCTAGCTGGCACAAGTAGGCCCACTAACCACACATCTCCATGGTGAGAAGGCCTCAAGAGATGTGGGTTGGTTTTGTGATGGGAAACAACAGATTTGTGGGGACAAATCTCAAGTCCAAAAGGGCTTTCAAGGCCTTACAGGGACTGCTTTGCAAGTTGGCCCAAAACAAGGTGCACATGGCAATGGCCGCCTGCTTGGAATTGCTTGGTGTGAAGGCACCAAAGGTTCCCACCTATCGATGCTTCCCCAGCTTCTTTTGAGCATGAATTTTAATGTTGTGTTGTGCTTTAATCTCTATTTAGTGTATTTGAATATGTAATTTTAGAACTATGTTATAATATGTGTATTTGTAGAATGTTTATGCAATGTTTGTGTGTTTTAGTTTGAGTTTTTCTTGTGTAGACAAAAAGCGGGGTGTAAATAAACATAAAAAAACATAAGAAGAAGCATAATAATTACCTAATAAAATTAATAATAAGCATTATTATTGTTATTAATAATAATATTTCAGCATTATTAATAATAAATAATTTAATATTATTATTAATTTATTATTAATTAATTAATTAATTAATTTTCTTTGCTTATATACCGCTGTATCTCAAGCCCGAAGGCGACTCACAGCGGTTCACAAACAGTAAAATGTTAATATTGTTGTTAATAATAAATATTGTTATTAATAATTATTATTAATAATAATTAATAACAAGTATGGGGTGTAAATAAACATAAAGAACATAAGAAGAAGCATAATAATTACCTAATAATATTAATAATACGCATTAATAATAATAACAACAATATTTCAACATTATTAATAATAATAAATTTATTATTATTAATTTATTATTAATTTAATATTGTTGTCAATAATAAATATTGTTATTAACAATTAATAATAATTAATAATAAGTATGGATTAATAATAAGTATGGGTTGTAAATAAACATAAAGAAAATAAGAATAAGAAGAATAATTACCTAATAATATTAATAATAAGCATTATTATTGTTATTAATAATATTTCAACATTATTAATAATAAATAATTTTAATATTATTATTAATTTATTGTTAATTTTAATATTGTTGTTAATAATAAATATTGTTATTAATAATAATTATTAATAATAATTAATAATAAGTATAGATTAATAATAAGTATGGGGTGTAAATAAACATAAAGAACATAAGAAGAAGCATAATAATTACCTAATAATATTAATAATACGCATTAATAATAATAACAACAATATTTCAACATTATTAATAATAATAAATTTATTATTATTAATTTATTATTAATTTAATATTGTTGTCAATAATAAATATTGTTATTAACAATTAATAATAATTAATAATAAGTATGGATTAATAATAAGTATGGGTTGTAAATAAACATAAAGAAAATAAGAATAAGAAGAATAATTACCTAATAATATTAATAATAAGCATTATTATTGTTATTAATAATATTTCAACATTATTAATAATAAATAATTTTAATATTATTATTAATTTATTGTTAATTTTAATATTGTTGTTAATAATAAATATTGTTATTAATAATAATTATTAATAATAATTAATAATAAGTATAGATTAATAATAAGTATGGGGTGTAAATAAACATAAAGAACATAAGAAGAAGCATAATAATTACCTAATAAAATTAATAATAAGCATTATTATTGTTATTAATAATAATATTTCAGCATTATTAATAATAAATAATTTTAATATTATTATTAATTTATTATTAATGTTAATATTGTTGTTAATAATAAATATTGTTATTAATAATTATTATTAATAATAATTAATAATAATTAATAATAAGTATGGGGTGTAAATAAACATAAAGAACATAAGAAGAAGCATAATAATTACCTAATAATATTAATAATAAGCATTAATAATAATAATAACAATATTTCAACATTATTAATAATAATAAAAAAATTATTATTATTAATTTATTATTAATTTAATATTGTTGTTAATAATAAATATTGTTATTAACAATTAATAATAATTAATAATAAGTATGGATTAATAATAAGTATGGGTTGTAAATAAACATAAAGGACATAAGAAGAAGCATAATAATTACTTAATAATATTAATAAGTATGGGATGTAAATAAACATAAAGAATATAAGAAGAAGCATAATGTGTTTATGTGTTTAAATTGTTCTGTAACCTGCCTCGAGCTATGAGGAACGGCGGGTAAGAAATAAAATTTATTATTATTATTATTATTACTGATATTATTATTAACCCCCTTCTGTAACCCGCCTCGAGCCATGAGGAACGGTGGGTAAGAAATAAAATAATAATAATAATAATTTATTATTATTATTATTATTGATATTATTATTAATCCTCTTCTGCTTGCCTCCTAGGTCTGCGCTGGAGTCTTTGTCACCACCAAAGAGGTAGCCCGCCATTATCAGAAACCCACTAATTGAGGAGAAAGGCCTGGAGCCCAGGTAAAGCAATGCCTGCCACACCTGGGGAGCAGGTACAGATCCCCCACAGAGTGGGAAGACCTCTTCCTCTGGAGGAGCAATCTATATCACTCAGGCCTGGCCATGGGAAGACTCTCCTGCATTGCTGGTGCAAATTTATGGGTCCAAAGGGGTTTCACAACAACCTCCAATGTCCCAAACAGAGCACACAACATACAGAGACAGTAGCAAACACAGTAGGCAATACAGTCCCTCCATCCCTGTACCTGTGAATCCACCACCTGGACTTCCATCCCTGCTCACTATAATATCTATACTCTTTAATACCTTTCCATATAAATTCCTTAAATTGTTCCCCTTGCAGCATCCTTAGTGTCAACTTTTGACTTCTTTTCAAGATACGTGAAGGCCAGGTGCCATTTGTTTACAAATTATTATTTTTACCTCAAAGTCAGCTTGACCATTTGTATGTAAGCTATTAATTTTTAGGTTGTTGTAGATTTTTTCGGGCTATATGGCCATGGTCTAGAGGCATTCTCTCCTGACGTTTCGCCTGCATCTATGGCAAGCATCCTCAGAGGTTGTGAGGTTAATTTTTCTCTCCAATCTGTCTTGAATAGTCTCTTTTTCTTTTCCGTGGTGTCACTATAACTATTCTTGCTGCAACAAAGCTGTATTTCTTTATCTTCCTAATTAATACCCTCTCTGAATAGACCTAGAAGGCACGTTCCTGGGCTTTTCTTTACTATATTGGTGAGCATGTTATTTGTTTCCATATCTACCACTTTCCAAAATTGTCATACTATTGGACATGACCACCAGGAATAGAAAAAAGTGTGCTTTTGTTTTTGACATCCTCAGCAATCCCTTCTGTGGGTTTTATCAATTTTAGATAATAACTCTGAGGTTTTTTTATTTATTTATCGTATCAGAATCGGGTTGAGGGTACAATATTAACGTGTCAGGAGCAAACCAAACGGTTGTATTGCATTTTTAACAAACAAACAAAACACAGAGTTTGCAAGCTTGGTAGTTGATTAAATGTCCTTTGTCCAGTAGCTGGCCACTTCGAGTGCCTCTGGTGTCTCTGTGAGAAGGTCCTCCATTGTGGATGTGGCAGGACTCAGGTTGCATTGCAGTAGGTGGTCTGTGGTTTGCTCTTCTTCACACTCACATGTCATGGACTCCCCTTTGTGGCCCCTATTTCTTAAGGTTAGCTATGCATCTTGTGGTGCCCGAGCACAATCTGTTCAGCACCTTCCAGGTTGCCCAGCCTTCTGTGTGCCCAGAAGGAGTTTCTCATTCAATCTCAGCCACTGATTAAGGTTTTAGCCTGCCACTTTTGGACTCTCACTTGCTGAGGTATTCCTGAGGGTATCTCTGTAGATCTTCAGAAGCTATTTCTTGATTTAAGGCATTGGCACGCTGGCTGATATCCAAACAGGATGGGCTGGAAATGTCACTGCCTTGGTCCTTTCATTGCTGTCTGCTTCTTTCTAGCGGATGTCAGGTGGTGCAATACCAGCTAAAGAGTATAATTTCACCATTGATGTGGGACATAGACATCCTGTGATAGTGCGACATGTCTCATTAAGAGCCACATCCACTGTTTTAACATGACATGTGTTCCACACTGGGCATGCATACTCAGTAGCAGAGTAGCCAAGCACAAGGGCAGATGTCTTCACTGTGTCTCATTGTGATCCCCAGGTTGTGCCAGTCAGCTTTCATACAACATTATTTCTGGTGCCCACTCTAAGGTTATATAACCTTAGAGTGGGCACCAGAAATAATGTTGTATGAGGGGTGAATGAAAAGTAACGCCTCCAGCTTCGTAATTCCTCAACAGAGGGCAGTACTGGTATGCGGCAGGTACTGGCTTGTTCAGTAGACTCTCCTCTACAGTTCCATTTTGGCAGGTAACTTTTGTAAAGCATTTTGTGTGAGTCGCCTACTTTATTTTATTTTGGCTCTTTGCCTTTGTCCCTGCCTTGCAATCCCCATCATAGAATCAGAGAGTTGGGAGAGATCCCCAGAGGCCATCCAGTCCACCCCCTGCCATGCAGGAAAAACACAATCAAAGCACCCCCCAAGAGATGGCCACCCAATCTCTGCTTAAAAGTCTCCAAAGAAGGAGCTGCCACCCCCTAGGGCAGACATGGGCAAACTTGAGCCCTCTGGGTGTTTTGAACTCCAACTCCCACCATTCCTTAAGAGGCTGAGGGGGAAAAGGAAAGGGCCTGAAGCTGCTAGGAATGGTTGGAATTGGAGTCCAAAACACCAGAGGGCTCAAGTTTGCCCATGCCTGCCATAGGGCCTGCAATTAATGGGGTAAAGGGACAGGAATCACACCAACACTGTATGGTTCCTTGAGCAGCAACTCTCTATGATGTGTGATCTGTTTGCCTTACTCCAAGGTACGTTCATGAGTCTGGCATGTTGGGGACCCCCATGTAACCCCTTTGCTGCCTCCACATTACAAATATCATCAGAATTGAGTCTCCTTGCCCCATAGCGATCCATTGACAAGAGTTCCTTGCCCCACAGCCTCTCTAATTCTTATTGGCAGGAGGACTCACACTCAATCGCTTCCTCTAGTGAGTCCCCCAAGACCTGATACCATTGGTTTCCCAGAAATAAGAATGCCTAAACGCCACAGCAGTGTTTCCTTGCCAGCCGCTGCCTGTCTCTCACCAGCCTCGTTCCTTAATTGTTTTCTGGCTGCCACAGCAGGAATCATCCTTGGAAAGCTCCACGCGCCTCATTCCTCGCACAAGGCGTTCCCAGCCCAGAGGGCATCCCCTCCTGGTAGCTGTCAGCCTGGTGCAGTTATCTTGTCTTTTCCTTCTTAGACCGAGGAAAACGTGGGGAAGCAGTAGAGGCACATAAGCAATGAATATGTTGGCAGACTTACTTACTTACTTAGGTAATCCCTCGTTGTCCGAGTAGATCAGTGTCATAGTGTGTCCGTAGGTGATTGTGGAGCCCTATTCTTGACCTGCATGTTCTCCCACAGTGAGGGCATTGCTTTCCTGGTGGAAGGTGATCTCAGTTGGGGTTGGCTTAATGTGCCCTCCGCTTGGCACGTTTCTCCCTTTTGCCCTCCATTTGTGCCTCGTCAAATTCTACAGCACTGCTGGTCACAGCTGACCTCCACCTGGCGCGCTCAAGGGCCAGGGATTCCACAGTTTTTAAGGTTGGCTTTGAGCCCATCTTTCAATCTCTTTTCCTGCCCTCCAATATTCCATTTTCCGTTCTTGAGTTCAGAGTAGAGCAACTGCTTTGGGAGACGGTGGTCGGGCATTCGGACAACGTGGCCGGTCCAGTGGAGTTGATGGCAGAGGACCATCGCTTCAATGCTGGTGGTTTTTTATTCTTCCAGCACACTGACATTTGTCTGCTTGTCTTCCCAAGAGATTTGCAGGATTTTCTGAAGGCAGCGCTGATGGAATCGTTCCAGGAGTTCCATGTGACGTCTGTAGACAGTCCACGTTTCGCAGGCGTAGAGCAGGGTAGGGAAGACAATAGCTTTATAAACAAGCCCCATGGTTTCCCTGCAGATGTCCCGGTCTTCAAACACTCTCTGCTTCATTCAGGAAAATGCTGCACTCGCAGAGCTCAGGCGGCGTTGTATTTCAGTGTCAATGTTGATTTTTGTGGAGAGCTGGCTGCCAAGTTAGCGGAAATGATCAACGTTTTCTAATGTGGCTCGAGGCGGGTTACAACATAACTAAAAGCCAGAATTGAAAAGTCGACTACAGATTCCAAGCGTAGACTCTGCAAGGAAGCAGACGAAATGATGGATCCCATCCTCAGCTGCTTCAAGAAGATTGTGCAGACAGACTACAAGCAGAGGCACGACACCATTGCTCAGATGATCCACTGGAACTTGTGCCACAAATAACATCTGCCTGCGACAAAGAACTGGTGGGATCACAAGCCTGAAAAGGTTACGAAAAATGAATGCGTCAAACTACTCTGAGACTTCCAAAGTCAGACTGACAGAGTTTTGGAGCACATGACTCCTGACCTCATGATTGTGGGAAAAAAAACAAAGTTTGGATTGTCGATGTTGCAATCCCAGGTGACAGCAGATTGACAAGAAGCAATTGGAAAAGTTGACCTGATACGATGAATTAAAAATCGAACTGCAAAGACTTTGGCACGAGCCAGTCAAGGTTTTTTTTGTTTTTTTGTGGTGTCAGGAGGGACTTGAGAAACTGCAAGTCGCTTCTGGTGTGAGAGAATTGTCCATCTGCAAGGACGTTGCAAGGAGCGCAGTGAGTCAAACCCCTGTGCCAGCAGGACTGAAGACCGACAGGTCGCAGGTTCGAATCTGGGGAGAGGCAGATGAGCTCCCTCTGTCAGCTCCAGCTCCCCAAGCGGGGACATGAGAGAAGCCTCCCACAAGGATGATAAAAACATCAGATCGTCCGGGCGTCCCCTGGGCAACGTCCTTGCAGATGGCTAGTCAAGGTGGGTCTCAGTGGTTGCAGTACCTTGAGACCTTGGTCTGCACTTAAAAACAATCTGCGCTGACAAAATGTTGCGCTTTATCTCACAATTCAGCAGCAGATCAGTTGCACAACTTCAGTGCTTTCCAGTAGCTTCTTCCTGCACAGTATTTTCAGTCAACTGCTCCCACAGACTGCAGTCACTCTGGAACTCTCCACAGGCACTTGAGCACATGCCCGGCCATTGTCAGTTTTACTATTGTTTCCCCCTCAATCTAGATGACACTACAAACTTACCACAGCACAGTTATACCTTGTCTTAGCAGACAGGTTCCTTTAATAAATTACACAGAGCCTTCGGCAAACAGCATCACAGCACAAGGAGAGAGAATACACTGTACATGACTTCCTTATATACAATTCTGTACATTTACACATAGCAATCTCTGATTGGTTCCCAACTCATTGACTTAACTCAAACCCAGGATTGCATCATTCACAATCACCTGGACTAGGCCAGAACACATTCCCCAAATGATTCCCTATATACAGTTAATGCATGACTCAGCATTTCCAATAGAAGCCTATTAGCAGTGCATGACCCAGCTATATTACATTACAATACATTGTAAAACCTGACACAAAATTACCACCTTTCCGCTGCAAAAGGCCACCTTACTGGGATCTGCACGCATTATTCGCCGATACATCACACAGTCCTAGACACTTGGGAAGTGTCTGACGTGTGATCCAATTCAACAGCCAGCAGAGTGTCTGCTGTGGACTCATCTTGTTGTGTTTCAAATAATAATAATAATAATAAATTGACAAAATCACGATCTGTCAACTGCAAAAGGCTACCTGACTTGGATCTGAGCACGTCATTCGAAAATACATCACACGCTTGGGAAGTGTTCAACTTGTGATTTTGTGATACGAAATCCAGATCTCGTTGGCTGTGGCTTTGTGTCAGTAAAATAATAATAATAATAATAATAATAATAATAATAATAATAATAATAATAATAAAAGCCACCTGACTTGGATCTGAGCACGTCATTCGAAAATACATCACACGCTTGGGAAGTGTTCAACTTGTGATTTTGTGATACGAAATCCAGGATAGAGATCTCGTTGGCTGTGGCTTTGTGTCAGTAAAATAATAATAATAATACTAATACTAATACTAATAATAATAATAATAATAATAATAATAATAATAAAAGCCACCTGACTTGGATCTGAGCACGTCATTCGAAAATACATCACACGCTTGGGAAGTGTTCAACTTGTGATTTTGTGATACGAAACCTAGATCTCGTTGGCTGTGGCTTTGTGTCAGTAAAATAATAATAATAATAATAATAATAATAATAATAATAATAATAATAATAAAAGCCACCTGACTTGGATCTGAGCACGTCATTCGAAAATACATCACACGCTTGGGAAGTGTTCAACTTGTGATTTTGTGATACGAAATCTAGATCTCGTTGGCTGTGGCTTTGTGTCAGTAAAATAATAATAATAATAATAATAATAATAATAATAATAATAATAATAATAATAAAAGCCACCTGACTTGGATCTGAGCACGTCATTCGAAAATACATCACACGCTTGGGAAGTGTTCAACTTGTGATTTTGTGATACGAAATCTAGATCTCGTTGGCTGTGGCTTTGTGTCAGTAAAATAATAATAATAATAATAATAATAATAATAATAATAATAAAAGCCACCTGACTTGGATCTGAGCACGTCATTCGAAAATACATCACACGCTTGGGAAGTGTTCAACTTGTGATTTTGTGATACGAAATCCAGATCTCGTTGGCTGTGGCTTTGTGTCAGTAAAATAATAATAATAATAATAATAATAATAATAATAATAATAATAAAAGCCACCTGACTTGGATCTGAGCACGTCATTCGAAAATACATCACACACTTGGGAAGTGTTCAACTTGTGATTTTGTGATACGAAATCCAGATCTCGTTGGCTGTGGCTTTGTGTCAGTAAAATAACAACAACAACAACAACAATAATAATAATAATAATAATAATAGCCACCTGACTTGGATCTGAGCACGTCATTCGAAAATACATCACACGCTTGGGAAGTGTTCAACTTGTGATTTTGTGATACGAAATCCAGATCTCGTTGGCTGTGGCTTTGTGTCAGTAAAATAACAACAACAACAACAACAATAATAATAATAATAATAGCCACCTGACTTGGATCTGAGCACGTCATTCGAAAATACATCACACGCTTGGGAAGTGTTCAACTTGTGATTTTGTGATACGAAATCCAGGATAGAGATCTCGTTGGCTGTGGCTTTGTGTCAGAATAATAATAATAATAATAATAATAATAATAGTCGTGTCTGCCCTCGTGCTCTGCAAGGATGCTCTGCTGGCGCTACTCTTCTCTAGGCCGACAGAAGGCTGACAGGAGTGGGGAAGAGTCCCATTCCTCTGGATCACTCAGGCAGGAGAGGAGAACGTACCTGGAGAGCTGCCAGCTCCCTGCCGTTCTAATGAAGCCACTTAGAGCGAGCCTAATCCCACCCCCTCGCCTGCGGTATCACTCTCCCTCTTCCCTTCCAAGCAGCACTCCATTACGTCCGGGCACTCCCCCATCCCATTAGGGTCAGATGGTCAGCCCATCGTTATTAGATCGAATAGGCCAGAACATCCTGTGGTTTCCTTACCACAGCACAGGCAATTTCCCCAACAGAGATTGGTGCATCCGTCTCTCTTTCTTGCACACTCCACTCCCTGTGCCTGTCTGGGTGCATTTGTGGAGTGAGTGGAGAAGAGGGCTCCAGTGCATGACAGGGCACTTATGGAGTGCGGAGGGGTTAAGCGCCGTGTGTGTTTATGCGGGCAGGAGGGAGCTGGTCCTGAGCCGCTGGCACACAGCTGACCAGAGATTGCTGTCAAGCCGGGTGATGAACTAACTGGCCGATGCAGGAGCCTCCAGCGACGGCTGGGCCACTCTCCGCATTGAGATATATATTGGTTCGTACCGTTCTTCCAGCAGTCACTGGCCAATCCCTCTCCAATGCCAGAAATACAGCTTAATGGTGTAACATTAGAAAATGTTGACAATTTCTACTCTCTTGGCAGACACCTCTCCACAAAAGTCTTCATTAACACTGGAATACAACACTGCCTGAGCTCTGCAAGTGCAGCATTCCTCCGAATGAAGCAGAGTATTGTCGAAGGCTTTCATGGCCGGAATCACTGGGTTGTTGTAGGTTTTTTCAGGCTATATGGCCATGTTCTAGAGCCATTCTCTCCCAACATTTCGCCTGCATCTATGGCAAACATCCTCAGAGGTTGTGAGGTCTGTTGGAACTACACAAAGTCTACATTGACACTGGAATACAACAACGCCTGAGCTCTGCAAGTGCAGCATGTTTCCGAATGAAGCACAGAGAGTTTGATGATCGGGACATTCGTAGGGGACCAAGGGGCTTGTTTATAAAGCCATTATCCTCCCAACCCTGCTCTACGCCTGCGAGACGTGGACTGTCTACAGACGTCACATGCAACTCTTAGAACGATTCCATTACGTTGCCTCCGAAAAATCCTGCAAATCTCCTGGGAAGACAGGCGGACAAATGTCAGCATGTTGGAAGAAGCAAAGACCACCAGCATTGAAGCGATGTTCCTCCACCAGGCATATAGCCGGGGGAGGGGGGGGCTTGAGGGGCTTCACACCCCCACACCCCCAAAATTCTCATGGTGGTCCACGAGAAGGCCTTACTGGTACATTATTTAAACTGTTATGTTTATTCCGGCCATCATGATCTGATCACCATGCTCAATATATCCCATATGCATGGGGGTATTGGGGTAACGATACAAAAGGTTTGCTAGGCTAGACCCTCTTTCACTCAGACTCAGCCCCCCCCCCCGAATCAAACGTAGCCCCCCCCCCCCCCCGAATCAAAATCCTGGCTACGGGCCTGCTTGGAACGATTCCATCAGCGCTGCCTCCGTAAAATCCTGCAAATCTCTTGGGAAGACAAGCGGACAAATGTCAGTGTGCTGGAAGAAGCAAAGACCACCAGCACTGAAGCAATAGTCCGCCGCCATCAACTCCGCTGGACCGGCCACATTGTCCAAATGCCCGATCACTGTCTCCCAAAGCAACTGCTCTATTCCGAACTCAAGAATAGAAAATGGAATGTTGGAGGGCAGGAAAAGAGATTGAAAGATGGGCTTAAATCTAACCTCAAAAACTGTGGCATAGACACTGAGAACTGGGAAGCCCTGGCCCTTGAGCGCCCCAGTTGGAGGTTAGCTGTGACCAGCAGTGCTGCGGAATTCAAAGAGGCATGAATGGAGGACAAAAGGGAGAAATGTGCCAAGAGGAAGGCATGTCAAGCCAACCCTGACTGGGAGCACCTTCCATCTGGAAACATGTCCTCACTGCAGGAGAACATGTGGATCAAGAATAGGGCTCTACAGCCACCTAGAGACCCACCTCCAAGACACCACATCTGGAAGACATTCATACTCAAGTATCACACTGTTGGCTCCTGTTCAACTTGTGATCAGCTAAGACTCCTAAGTCTCTTTCACAAGGACTGTTCTCAAGCTAGACGTCTCTCATCCTATATCTGCATTTCTCACTGTTGACCTTTACTTGATGAGTTTGGGCCCACCTCCCTTCTTTCCCTTCTTTTTTCCTTCCTTCTGCAGGCATCCTCCTTTGGACCATGAGCTCAGGGGCCAGGCGCACTGGGGACACGGGGGATCCCGCTGGTGCCAAACCAGCCCTGCACTCCCAGCCTCCGCAGCCGCCACGGATCCTGGTTGTGGACGCCCGTCCTCCGCATTGGGCCCAGACCCGGCCCAAGCTCTGCAAAGCCCTGGAGCACGTCTTCTGCCTGGCCTGCAGCTTGGGCGGCCCTCCTCGCATCCCCCTCTTCAGCCTCTACGTGGCCCAGAACCAGCACGAGTGCCTCCTGCCCTTCGTGGTGAGTGGGGTTCATTGGGGTGAAATCATGGAGGAATTTAAAAGGGCCTGGTCCCAAAGGAGAGACCTCACCAAAGTTGAAGGAAGCGCCACCAAGATGATTTTATGGCGATTTAGCTGAAAAGGATGCAAAGCAGCAATATTTCGCCAAGCTAAGCATACAGTGTACAAAAATAAAGGCCTTTTTATACATAAAACAGAGCTGCCAGGTTTGAATCTCCCATTCCCTGCCCCCCTGCCGGCTCAACTATGATTGGCTGGCGCTCTTCAGCTGGGAGGAGGCTTGGCCTTCTCCTGAGCGCCAGGGCCAATCGATGGGCTTCTGCTGCCTCGGCTTCCTGACGAATCAGGAGAGAGGGAGGCGGGACGAGAGGAAACAATGCATTCTTGAGTGGATTATGGAGATTAGGAAATGTCCAAGTGACCAGCGAGTCCTAAGGGCCTGCGAGCCAATCTGGCTATTTTCACTGAGGGGTTGCAATAAACATTGAATCCGGATTTTTCCAGTGCTGAGACATAGGAACAATGGGGGAACTTTGGTGGAAGTTTCGATGAGAAAAAAAGTTGAATGGGTGACAGATTAGGACGGGGTGCGGCTTTCCGAAGGCCTCCTCTGTCCTATTGAGATATGATCAAAATACCAAGTGACCGCTTCCTCTGGGGGGCCAACTCCGAGGCCAGAGGTCACGATCCTTTGTTATTGTCCATGCAAATAGTGTCTTTTGATAAGGGTACTTTCCAACTGAGGACTTCCTCCTTTCCAGGGTCACAGGGGTGGCTTCTTATATTTTTATACATCTTTTCAATAAAGGGGGATTGGGTCAAAGGGGTCAGGAAAAGGTCAGATACACAGGGAGGAATATAGAAATATAGAAATCATGTTATAGAAAACATACTCACTTATCCCTCCCACCAGAGTCCCATAGAAGTTCAAGAGAGCACATAAGTGGAAAGGGAGGTGGTTTCTCAGTAATAAATGTGCTACCTTCTGCTATCTATGAAACCTAGGGCATAAAACCTTGATTAAATGTACACACTATCTGTTCTGTCGCGCACTGGGCTTGAAACGAATTGCTTTTAAGACAGGACGTGCAACTTTAGCCCAGCGGGAAGCCAGGGGTTTCCCTTAAGAAATTCTTAAGGATTTTCACCATAAACAGTCTTTAGAGGGCTTGTGAAATATAACAAAGTCTTTTATTGGTGAGCAATCAACAGAAACTTCTTTTGTCTTCAAAAGTTAAACAAATGCTTCCAGGCTTTGTGCTACTGGTGGCTTCTGTTACTTTACTCTAAAAGAAAATCCCTTTCCAAACTTCTCTCAGGCTAACTGTGAACCTAAACCTAACCGATGTGGGATCCACTACCAGGTTGAACTGCGTCTCAAAGCACTGAGTGGACCTACCAGTAGGCCTGGACATCTAAGAACTCCAGCTGGAGTTCTTAGATGTCCAAAGCTGTTTTTCCCTCCAAAGTTCCTCAGAGCTTTAGGGCTGTTTCCCTGGGAATCTTTGGGAATCCTTTTGCTCTTAAGACTGGTCTCCCCCGGGAGGTCTTAAGGGTTGAAACCTTTGTACAGGAGAAGTCTGTATACGTCCTGTACATTGACTTTCCCTGCTGAGACTGACTGAAAATGGCTCTCTTCCCTTCACAATTGTCCTGAACAGGGGGCGGAACCAAACTTAACGATGATGGACAGGGGGCCTGCCCTATAACTGCAAACTTTAACAGGAAGCCACCCTTCTGCTGCAAGCAAACACTTAATACAAGGCAAATAAAGTGGGAGCTTCTGGTACAGCTGTACCAGCACACTATCTAACATGGGAAGGGTCCTTGTTGTTAGTGTCTTGGCAAATTGACCAAGGCTTAACCCTTATTATCCAGTCTGGTGTCCTTGTCCTTAGCAAAACTATAAGTTACTATCTTTTATAAGAGGGGGGTCATGTTCGACTTCAGGGGGAGTTCCTTTGCTGGCTACCAGAGCCAAGGAGACCCCACTGCTGAGGAGCTTGCTCTGTCCCAGGAGCCTCCCCTTCCTCCAAAATGGTTCAGAGGGACCTCTCCCTCGCTGATGCTCCTTCCAGGGCTTTGGGATGTAGGTGGGTCACTTTTGGAAGCCAAGGAGCACCAGAAGCATTATGGTTTTGTGGTGCAGTGGCTCCTGATGTTCTGCTTCTGTTTTTACTGTCTTCCACGCAGCCTTCTCCCCTCTTTCTCTGAGAAGCACTGGTTGCCACGTGGCAGCTCTTCCTCCTGGTTGCCTAGAGACCAGAGGGATGGACGGGTGCCACAGGTAGGCCACAGAATGTGGGTCAGGAGGAGAGAGAAACCAGGTGGTTCTGTGCTCAGCATTCAAGGTGGTCCTGTTTTGCATGAGTATGCAAAGCCGCTCTCATCGCCTCTACTCCTTGCCTTACCTCCCTCATTTCCATGCTCTCCCCCACAGCCTGCCCATTCTCACCAAAGCAAAGCAGCACCTGAATCTATGTTGAAGGCTTTCACGGCTGGAATGAATTTTTTGGCTTGCATCAGTAGGATTATACTGTCTAGATCCAGGGAAGTCATGCTCCCCATGCTCTATTCTGCCTTGGTTAGACCACACCTGAAATCACACTGTGTACCATTCTGGGCACCACAATTGAAGGGAAATGTTGATAAGCTGGAATGCATCCAGAGGAGGGCGACTCAAAGGATCCAGGGACTAGAGAACAAGCCCTATGAGGAGCGGCTTAAAGAGCTGGGCATGTTTAGCCTGCAGAAGAGAAGGTTGAGAGGAGACATGATTTATTTATTTATTTATTGTGTCATCCGCAACCAGAACATTGTATTACATTTCTAACAGAACAAAACAAACAGATAAAAAAAACCCCCCACAAATTTTGCAAACTTGGTAGCTGATTAAATGTCCTTTGACCAGTATCTGGCTCCTTGGAGTGCCGCTGGTGTTGCCGCAAGAAGGTCCTCCCTTGTGCATGTGGCAGGGCTCAGGCTGCATTGCAGCAGGTGATCAGTGGTTTGCTCTTCTCCGCACTCGCATTTTGTGGATTCCACTTTGTGGCCCCATTTCTGAAGGTTGGCTCTGCATCTCGTGGTACCAGAGCGCAGTCTGTTCAGCGCCTTCCAAGTCGCCCCGTCTTCTGTGTGCCCAGAGGGGAGTCTCTCATTTGGTATCAGCTATTGATTGAGGTTCTGGATTTGAGCCTGCCACTTTTGGACTCTCGCTTGCTGAGGTGTTCCAGCGAGTGTCTCTGTAGATCTTAGAAAACTATTTCTAGATTTAAGTCGTTGATGTGCTGGCTGATACCCAAACAGGGGATGAACTGGAGATGTCTCTGCCTTGGTCCTTTCACTATTGGCTGCTACTTCCCGGCGAATGTCAGGTGGTGCGATACCGGCTAGACAGTGTAATTTCTCCAGTGGTGGAGGGCGCAGACACCCCGTGATAATGCGGCATGTCTCATTAAGAGGCACATGTTCTGTTGTAGTGTGGTGAGATGTGTTCCACGCTGGGCATGCATACTCAGCAGCAGAGTAGCTGAGTGGGCACGCCCAGTAGGAGACATGATAGTCATGTATAAATATGTGAGAGGAAGTCCTAGGGAGGAAGGAGCAAGCTTGTTTTCTGCTGCCCTGGAAACTAGGACGCAATGGAACCATGGCTTCAAACTACAGGAAAGGAGATGCCACCTGAACATGAGGAAGAACTTCCTGAGTGTGAGAGCTGTTCAGCAGTGGAACTGTCTGCCCCGGAGTATGGTGGAGGCTCCTTCTATGGAGGCATTCAAACAGAGGTTGGATGGCCATCTGTCGGGGGTGCTTTGAATGCGATTTTCCTGCTACTTCACAGGGGGTTGGGCTGGATGACCCATGAGGTCTCTTCCAAATCTATGATGGTATGATTCTTCTGAAAGAGAGGAGGGGTGTCGATGACCTAATTTCCCCGGGGAGTGAATTCCACAGGTGAGGAGCCACCACCGGGAAGGCCCTGCTCCTCGTCCCCACCAATCTCACTTGTGATAGAGGTGGGATCGAGAGCAGGGCCTCCTCAGATGATCTCAAACTCCGGGGTGGGACGTAGAGGGAGATGCGTTCGGACAGATACGCTGGGCCGGAGCCGTATAGGGTTTTGTAGGTCAAAACAAGCACTTTGAATTGTGCTTGGAACTGGATCGGCAGCCAGTAGAGCTGACATAACAGAGGGGTGGTATGCTCCCTCTATGACGCTCCGGTGACTAATCTGGCTGCCGCCCGCTGGACTAATTGAAGTTTCTGAACAGTCTTCAAAGGCAAGCCCACGTAGAGTGCGTTGCAGTAATCTATTCGGGATGTAACAAGAGCGTGGACCACTGCGACCAGATCTGACTTCCCAAGGTACGGCAATCCTCTCAACCTATGAGGATGCCTGCTATATATATATATATATATATATATATAGGTGAAATGTCTGGAGAGAATGCTTCTGGAACATGGCTAGACAGCCCAGAAAACTCACAGCAACCCAGGAACTTAATCTCTTCCCCGAAGGCTGCTGGTCAGCAAATGGTGCGGCTGGAATGAAGCAGAAGGTCCTGGGGGACTGGACCGTTCTGCAAGAGAGGCCCGCCCTTCCTTTTCTCGCTTGGAGGTGCAGTGCCCAGGTGTTGCTGCAGCCATGCATTCTTAATGACAGCGCCAGCCCAGCCCTCAGGCAGCAGATTTGGGCGGCTCTAAAAATAAGGTGTTTCTAGGTTGTTTTGTCTGTTTCAAGAGCTGTGGATGGGAGGGTGGCTCTGCTGGCTTTCGTGCCTCCTGATGCACGGATCCCCTCTAGGCTCTGCGTCAGGGACAGTGTGGAGTCTTAGGTTGGCTCGTACTCCAAGCCCATCGAGGTGAGTCATATGTGGCCCCTAAGAAATATGCCAATTAGTAATTCAAAGATCAGCCTGTATTAGTAATACAGTTGTGGTTTTCTGTATTCATAGAATCCTAGAGTTGGAAGAGACCTGATGGGCCATCCAGTCCAACTCCTTTTTGTCAAGAAGCAGGAAAATCGCATTCAAAGCACCCCCAACAGATGGCCATCCAGCCTCTGCTTGAAAGCCTCCAACAAAGGAGCCTCCACCACACTCTGCAGCAGAGAGTTCCACTGCTGAACAGCTCTCTCTCACAGTCAGGAAGTTCTTCCTCATGTTCAGGTGGAATCTCCTTTCTTTCTTGTAGTTTGAAGCCATTGCTCCATTGTGTCCTAGTCTCCAGGGCAGCAGAAAGAAAGCCTGCTCCCTCCTCCCTATAACTTGAGCGGCTGAGTGGGGAAAGGAAGGGCCTGAGGCTGTTAGGAATTGTGGGAGTTGAAGTCCAAAACACCTGGAGGGAGGGCCGAAATTTGACCTTGCCTTGTCTAGACACTAGACTTCTCTTGATGCAGCCCAGAATCACATTGGCTTAAAATGAAGTAAAAAATAGCAGGTTTTAAAAAGATGTACTTGATTCAGAGTATGTGGGGGATTAATATGATATTGAAACAGAATTTTGCTTGAAGAAAAGGTAAATGCATGGCAATTCTAGTTGTATCAGAAAGAGTTCTGTGTGAGGGGTGCACTCTCTCGTATCAGAAAGAGTTCTGTGTAAGGGGTGCACTCTCTCAGCCTTTCATAGCTCATTGAGATAGATGTTGGGAAGGGATCTACCAATGACAACAAGAGAAACTTCAACTGTGGGGTTATGCAAACCAAGTTATTTTGGGTGCTAGATGGTTCTGGAGTGTTTACAATGGACATTTTTTGAGTCTTCACATGTTCAGAGGACATTCAGCATGATTTAAGCAGTGGTTCTGAACCTGGGGTCCCCAGATGTGTTTGGCCTACAACTCCCAGAAGTCCCAGCCAGTTTACCAGCTGTTAGGATTTCTGGGAGTTGAAGGCCAAAAACATTTGGGGACCCCAGGTTGAGAACCTGGGGTCCTAGTCCTCCTCCTGGTCCTCCTCTCCCACTAAGTGGGGCTCCAAATCCCTCTTGTGACCCCTCTCCCTTCCTCCTCTGCAGGTGGTGAAAGGAGGCTTTGCCCGGCTCCAGAGCTGTTTTGCAGAGCTACGTGCCATAGCGGCCGAGGGGGCTTTCCGCCCTGGGGAGGATGCTGCTGTGGTGCAGGCCATTCGGGATGGGCTCCAGCAGTTCAAGCAGTACACCGGGAGAGGGATGGCCGGCGCCCCACTCAGCAACTGCGCCATTGAGGTAAGGGGGGGGGGGTCCCTCGATACCTACTTCCACTCACAAGAAGTAGGGCTGAGGAGAAAGGAGTGGGTTGTATGCACGGGACATGGACAAAGACAGAAGCCTTCCTGGGATCCACCTGAGACTTCAGAGTGTGGACACTTTGGGCTGTTTGCATTTGGTATTTCCAAATTGGTATTCAGGTGTGTTTGTCATCCACAGAGAAAGAAGACAGTGTAAGGTGAGTGTGCTTATTAAAAAAAAGACCCTCCTCATGAATGCACAGCAGAGTGACTTATCGACAGCATGACCAGTAGCCCAAAGTGATAAAAAGAACAAAAACACACCAACCAATGTTATTATCTGTTGCAAGCCATATCAGAAAACAAGACCATAAGATATTAATCCACCACACTTGACTGTGGGAAAAAACAATCCTTTTTTATTGATGAAAAATGGTTACAAAATAGAGGAAAAGACAAAGTCAAAAAGCCACAGTAAAATTCAGCGGCCAGGAATATCTCTGAACTAGATCAAAATTCCAAAAGTAACACTATAAAAACCTGGAACCTGTTAGCATTTTACTAACCGTACTTGGAAACTAGAAGCCTCTGGGAATGCAGGCCATGGGAAACGGGAAACGGGAAATCTGCCAAGGTATTGCCTCAGTCTAAACGATGCTTGATCTAACGAGACAGCCCGGGGAGAGACACTTTAAACTGAAGAAACTGTTTCGGGACACGCCTCCAGGCTTTGAAGCTTGTGCCTCCCTTTCCTTTAATCTGCTTGACCTTCGCAGACTCTGCGATTCACTCCTGTTTTTCCAAATCTGTCCTTTCCTATCCTCATTAAAAAAGGCAGGTGTTAGCTCCTCTGGAGAGCTATCACCGCTTGATTCTGAAACATTCCCATCAGGAAATGTAGTTTCACTTTCCAAGCCACTGACCTCAGAATCAACAGTTTCCAAACCATCAGGGGGAAAAATATTTTCAGTAGCCTGTTCAGTTGCATCAGGAAATACAATCAGAGAATCAGGTTCAGGGTCACACGCAGGCTGAACCCCAACATTATCTCTTCCAGAGGAGGCTTTTCTTTATAGCAAAATAATATGGTTGTGCTATTTACAACAAGGTTTCCATGACACAAATAAAGTTCTTTATACTTCCTTCTTTGCTTCCACACTGGGCTTCTTTCTCATGCAGGTAAACAGCTTCACTCTCACAGAGCCTGTTCTCACACCAAAGTTACACAGGAGCTTCACACAGTAGCTTTACACACACATGATGGCCTTTAACCCGGGGCTTCTCTCACAGAAGCTTCTCACACCAGATCTTCTCATGCTGAGGCCTACTAACACTGAGGCCTACCTCACACTGAGGCCTTCTCACACTCTCAGACTAAGGCCTTTCTCACACTGAGATGAACTAACACTGTGGCCTTCTCATACTTTAACCCGGGGCTTCTTCACAGAAGCTTCTCACACCAGGTCTTCTCATGCTGAGGCCTACTAACACTGAGGCCTACCTCACACTGAGGCCTTTCTCCCACTGAGGCCTTCTCACACTCTCAGACTAAGGCCTTTCTCACACTGAGATAAACTGTGGCCTTCTCATACTGAGGTCTACTAAGACACTGAGGCCCTTCTCCCCCCCAGAAACTTCTCACAAACTGAGGCCTACTAAGTTACAGACACACCTGCTTATATTGAACTGCAGCTTTTTCTGAGTAATCACATTTATTTATTTATTTATTTATTTATTTATTTATTTATTTAGTATATTTGTATACTGCCCCTCTCAGCCTTCCGGCGACTCGAATATTAAATAAATAAATAAACAAACAAACAAACAAATAAATAAATGTGATTATAGTTTACAAGGCAAAATTCAATGCCACCAAGAACACAATTACAATATAAAACGGCAACATAAATAGAATAATAATGCTATAATAAAACATAATTCAATAAATTTAACCTTTTTAGTGCTTGACTCACATTTTTGTAATTAAAAACACCTATTTTTTAATATTTCTGACACTCACCTGCTGGCACCTTCCTTTGTCGTTATATCCACAACCGTTGTCCTGTTTTTCGTACTATCAGCCTACTCTCTCACATTTTCTGCTTTGAACTAGATTATATTGCAGTGTAGACTTATATAATCCAGTTCAAATAAATAATGTGGATTATCTGCTTTGATAATCTGGTTTATTTGGCACTTTAGAAGGTCAGGCCAAAAATGCTCAGGGTCAAGAGGTCAAGGAGCTTCACACAGTAGGTTTACACACGGCAGCCTTCACACATGATGGCCTTCAACCCAGGGCAGGCATGTAGCGGGGGGGGGGGAGCTTTAGGGTCTTCAGCACCCCCCCCCCCAATTCTCATGATGGTCTGCGAAAAGGGCTTAGTGGTACATTATTTAAACTGTTATGTTTATTCATATCATCATCTGATCACCATGCTCAATATATCTCATATGCATGGGGGTATTGGGATAACGATACAAAAGGTTTGCTAGGGTAGACCCCCTTTCACTCAGACTCAGCCCCCCCCCCCCGAATCAAACTCAGCCCCCTCCCCCCCCCCCCAAATCAAAATCCTGACTACGGGCCTGACCCAGGGCTTCTCATGCTATTTATTTGTCATGTCAGAGCAACCAGTCCATTATATTACATTTCTAACAGAACAAAGCAGACAAACAGACAAAATACAAAACTTGTGAGTTTGGTAGTTGATTAAATGTCCTTTGACCAGTATCTGGCCACTTGGAGTGCCTCTGGTGTTGCTGCAAGGAGGTCCTCCATGGCGCATGTGGCAGGGCTCAGGTTGCATTGCAGCAGGTGGTCAGTGGTTTGCTCTTCTCCACACTCGCATGTCGAGGACTCCACTTTGTGGCCCCATTTCTGAAGGTTGGCTCTGCATCTTGTGGTGCCGAAGCGCAGTCTGTTCAGTGCCTTCCAGGTCGCCCAGTCCTCTGTGTGCCCAAGAGGGAGTCTCTCATTTGGTATCAGCCATTGGTTGAGGTTCTGGGTTTGAGCCTGCCACTTTTGGACTCTCGCTTGCTGAGGTGTTCCAGCGAGTGTCTCTGTAGATCTTAGAAAACTATTTCTTGATTTAAGTCGTTGACGTGCTGGCTGATACCCAAACAGCTTATCATGCTGAGGCCTACTAACACTGAGGCCTACCTCATACTGAGGCCTTTCTCCACTGAGGTCTTCTCACACTGAAGGTTGTCTCAGAGTGAGGCCTTTCTCACACTGAGATATAGTAACCCTGTGGCCTTCTCATACTGAGGTCTACTAACACACCAAGGCGCAGAGAAGGATTTCAACCAGGGTCCCCCCTTCATCCAGGCTGTCTTCCGTGTACTCAATGGCCAAACAGTGCTACTGATGGTTGGGAATAAGCCAAAGCAGGCTGGACACTGACCAAGATGCCTATCCTTTTGCCCCTGGCCTGGCATAAATGGGAGCCCAGGCCCCACCGGTGTCACTGACCAGTGACCTCTCCTTCTCTTCCAGATTACCATTCTAACCAGCCGACCCAGCACAGAAGTGGCCTGTCAGCTGGAAGCCGGCCTCCGGGGCATTGACCTGGTCAGTCTGCGCCAGCTGCAGGTTGTGGAGGTTGCCCCAGGAGGGCTGCAGGAGGAGCCGTGGCTGGAGACTGGTGGAGGAAGTAGTGGCCACAGCGAGAGCCTCTTGGAAGAGGGTGAGTGGCCACCTACGATGCGTATCCACCTCAGAGTCCTTCCTTGGAAGCAAATGCTTCTGGATGCATTTCCTCAAAGCTAAAGTGCAATGCTTTAACCCAGGCATGGGCAAACATTGGCCCTCCTCCAGGTGTTTTGGACTTCAACTCCCACAATTCCTAACAGCCGATAGGCTGTTAGGAATTGTGGGAGTTGAAGTCCAAAACACCTGGAGGAGGGCCAAAGTTTGCCCATGCCTGTTTGGACACAGAGTTCAAAAAGCAGTTGTTTTCTCAGCAGGAAAACAGCTGGGCAAGTGTCCAGCCCACTGGGCAAGCGTCCAGCCTTCTTCGGCCTCATTCTCCAGGACTGTGGGTGGGTGGCGAAGGCAAGGCTGGTGCCACCTGCTGGGCAGAGGAGCCATGGCTAGCTGACTAGCTGTCCACCCTTCTCTTCTCTTTGTTCTGGACTGTTTGAGCCAAGACAGATGGCTGCTCCTAATCCGGAGCCTCATGGGGGGCTCATCGGCACTTGATCCCTCCCTCTGCTCATCCAGATTAGCCCCCCTCCTGCTCCTCCCAGTCCTGCGACTGGTGCGCTTCTCTGTTGCTAGCCAGCTGGGCCCACAAGCCTGCCTCATTCCCCTGCCTGCCTTCCTTCCATCCCTCCCAAATTTAATCTAAGAGGTTTAGGAGGACCTAATCCTCACCGATAGGCAGATGAGCCTGAGCTGGAGGGAGGGGGGGGGGTACGTGTGCCGAAAGAGCCGTCCACATCAAGGCTTGCCCCCTCCCATCTCTGTGACCCAGATGTGTCTCCTTCCTCTCTCTAACTCCCTTGCAGAAGCTGCTGCCCCCCTCCTGGGCCCAGAGGTGGACCTCCAGGTGGTGGAGAACGAGGTGGTGGCACTGGAGGGCACCTTCAAAGCCTGGCTCCAAGGTCATGGCATCTTTGATAGCCTACTCTGTGACCCAGATGTGTCTCCTTCCTCTCTCTAACTCCCTTGCAGAAGCTGCTGCCCCCCTCCTGGGCCCAGAGGTGGACCTCCAGGTGGTGGAGAACAAGGTGGTGGCACTGGAGGGCACCTTCAAAGCCTGGCTCCAAGGTCATGGCATCTTTGATAGCCTACTCTGTGACCCAGATGTGTCCCCTTCCCCTTCCTCTCTCTAACTCCCTTGCAGAAGCCGCTGCCCCCCTCCTGGGCCCAGAGGTGGACCTCCAGGTGGTGGAGAACGAGGTGGTGGCGCTGGAGGGCATCTTCAAGGCCTGGCTCCAAGGTCATGGCATCTCTGATAGCCTACTCTGTGACCCAGATGTGTCTCCTTCCTCTCTCTAACTCCCTTGCAGAAGCTGCTGCCCCCCTCCTGGGCCCAGAGGTGGACCTCCAGATGGTGGAGAACGAGGTGGTGGCACTGGAGGGCGTCTTCAAGGCCTGGCTCCAAGGTCATGGCATCTTTGATAGCCTACTCTGTGACCCAGATGTGTCCCCTTCCTCTCTCTAACTCCCTTGCAGAAGCTGCTGCCCCCCTCCTGGGCCCAGAGGTGGACCTCCAGGTGGTGGAGAACAAGGTGGTGGCACTGGAGGGCATCTTCAAAGCCTGGCTCCAAGGTCATGGCATCTTTGATAGCCTACTCTGTGACCCAGATGTGTCCCCTTCCCCTTCCTCTCTCTAACTCCCTTGCAGAAGCCGCTGCCCCCCTCCTGGGCCCAGAGGTGGACCTCCAGGTGGTGGAGAACGAGGTGGTGGCACTGGAGGGCGTCTTCAAGGCCTGGCTCCAAGGTCACGGCACTGACCAGGAGCACCTCCACCTCCTCCTGCCCAAAGCACCCCTCGGCCCACAGAACAACCTAGGTAAGGGCCCTTCCTTGTTTGGAGGTGCCAGTTGTGGGGCAAAGGTAGAGGCTCCTCGCCCACAGCCCCCTGAGGACTCTTTACCTGCCCGGACAGGAGCCCCTGGTGGCACAATGGGAGAACCAAGTATGGGGAACACAGGCCTGGGGGCTGGATGTGGCTCCTGGGGCTCTTTTCTCAGGCCCTCCTCTCTCGCACCATCTTAGCCTTCCTTCCTTCCTCCCTCCCTCCCTTCCTTTCCTTCCTCCCTTCTTCCCTTTTTCTCCTTCCATCCTTCCTTCCCTTTCACCCTTTTGTCCTTCCTTGTCTTTTCTTCCTTCTTCCATCCTTCCCTTCCTCCCTCTTTCTCCTTTCCTCCTTCCTTCCCTTCCACTCTTTTGTCCTTCCTTCCCTTTCCTCCATCCTTCCCTCTCTCCCTCTTTCTCCTTCCCTCCTTCCTTCCCTCCCATCCTTCATTCCTTCCCTCTTTTTTCCCTCTTTCCCTCTCTTCCTTCCTCCTTCCTTACCTCCCTCTTTATCCTTTCCTCCTTCCTTCCCTTCCATCCTTTTGTCCTTCCTTCCCTTTCCTACATCCTTCCCTCTGTCCCCCTTTCTTCCTTTCTTACCTCCCTCTTTCTCCTTCCATCCATCCTTATCTTGCATCCTTCCTTCCTTCGCTCTCCCTTTCTCCTTACCTCCTTCCTTCCCTCCCACCCTTTTTTCCTTCCCTCTTTCCCTCTCTCCCTTTCTCCTTCCTTCCTTACCTTCCTCTTTCTCCTTCCCTCCTTCCTTCTTTCATCCTTTCCCTCTCTCCCTCTTTCTCCTTCCTTTCTTCCCTTTGCCCCCTCTTTCCCTCTCTCCCTCTTTCCCCTTCCTTCCTTACCTCCCTCTTTCTCCTTCCCCCTTCCTTCTCTTACACCTTTCCTTCCTTCCCTTTTTCCTCCCTCCTTCCCTCTCTCCCTTTCTCCTTCCTTCCTTACCTCCCTCTTTCTCCTTCCCTCCTTCCTTCTCTTACACCTTTCCTTCCCTCTTTCTTCCCTCCTTCCCTCTCTTCTTTCTGTTTCCTTCCTTCCTTCCATCCCTTCCACCCTTCCTTCCCTCCTCCTCCCTCCTTCCCTCTCTCCCTCCTTCCTTCCCTTCCACCCTTTTGTCCTTCCTTTCTTCCCTTTTGTCTTTCCTTTGTTTTCTCTTCCTCCTAACCTTCTTCCTTCCCTTCCTTACTTCCCTCTTTCACCTTCCGTCCTTCCTTCTCTCTTTCCTCCCTCCCTCCATTCTCTTCCACCGTTCCTTCCTTTCACTCTTCTCTTCCTCCCTGTCTCCCTTCTCTTTTTCCTGCCTCCTTTCTTCCTGGGGATGTTCAGCTGGGAGAAGGTAGAGAGGGAACATGAGAACCATGTTTCAGGACTTCAAGGGGTGTCCCATTGAGGCAGGCGGGCAGGCAGGCGGGGGGGGGGGGTGACTTTCCCCTGCTCTAGAGACCAGGGCACAAGGGAGCAATGGGTTTGAATGGGAGGGAAAGAGATTTGATTGACAAGATGAGGAAGAACTTTGTGGAAAGTGCCATAGGCTGCCCAGGAGTGTGGTGGAGTCTCCTTCTCTGGAGGCTTTTCTGCAGAATCTGTCTATCGGGAGTGCTTTGGTTGTGCCTTCCTGCATGGCAGGGGGTTGGACTGGATGACCTTTGGGGGTCTCTTCCAGCTCTAGGATTCTATATCAGGAGTGGGCAAGACAAGGGTCTCATGGAGACACTTTTTCTCTCCCACCCACCATCTTATCCTGACTAAGGCCAACCCTTTTGGGATCCAAACGTTTCTAATCTTTCCTTCACTTTCTGCCTCCGAAAGAGAAGAGGAAGGGGAGGACAGGGTAGGGAGGGGGCTAGGGGAGAACCCCTTCTCTCCTGACCTGCCTGCCCACCCCACTCTGGCCCGCCATGTGGCCCCTGAGTTAGAAAGTTTGCCCATACCTGAAACCCTTGTGCCAGCAGGTTGGCAGTTTGAATCTGGGGAGCAGGGTGAACTCCCATGTGTCAGCTCCAGCTTCTCATGCGGGGACATGAGAGGAGTGTTCCATAGGATGGTGAAACATCAGGGCATCCCCTGGGCAACATCCTTGCAGATGGCCAATTCTCTCACACCAGAAGTGACTTGCAGTTTCTCAAGTCGCTCCTTGTACAGAAAAAAAACCCCTGCCCAGATGGAGGGCACAGCAAGGGCCTGAGAAACACCCTCTACCATCCATGGAGTGGGGAGGAAATACACCTGTAGACATAGGAGAGGGCTAAACCTATTGGGGAACCCACCCAGACCCACTGGCACAGGCTTGGTTAGCAAGCTGGCCAGCCAGTTTGGGAAGGACTGTCTTAAGGGTCTCTTTAACAGATTGTAGTTGTATCTTCCTGCCTGGCAAGAGATTGGGCAGCCCTTGTGGTCTTCTTGGGTTCTAGGAGTCTAGGATTCCATGCACACACAAGTGAAACACACCTGTAGCAGAGGGTCTGTGTGCCTCCGTCCTCTTCGGGCTCCCTCTGGTCGTCCGGCCCACAAGCTGCTGGAAGCTGACTCTCCCTGGGTGCAGGACTCTCCCTGGGTGCAGCTCTGGAGGAGCATGGGGCTTGCTGACAGAGAGAACTGGCCCTTCCTTCTAGACCAGGCATGGGCAAATTGCAGTCCTCCTCCAGGTGTTTAGAAGTCCCAAACACCTGGAGGAGGGCCTGGCTGCTCTAGGTATTCAAAGAGGCAGCCTCTTCCTTCCTTGTCTGTGAGCCCCTCATATCTCTCCCCTTGCCCCTTGCAGCATGTCTGAAGTGTGATGTCCAGGAGCGGCTCCTCAGCCCGGCTCTGCTTCCACCGCTGGGTCCCAGAGAAGACCAGGCAAGAGCCAGCCATGCCACCACCAGCTGCTTCTGGATGGAACCCAGACCAGGCTTGGCTCCGCGACGGCTCAGGGTCCTCAGGTACTTCTCTCTGGGGCAGGTCTCCAACAGAGGGAAGGGGCAGCATAGGTGGCACCTACCTGAAGACCACGTTGGCCAACCTCAAGCCTGTCCTCAGACACAGAGTGAAGGAAGAGACACTTTGAAGGCTCTCATCTCTTTCCTGGTTTGCTTTTCTGGGGCCAAGTCAAAGGGGCCCTTGGAGGCCAAGCCTGTGTCCACCATGACCCAACCCATAGGTTCTCAGACTAGCTGGTTTCCGTTGTCATACCTGGGGGCAAGATCTGACCGATGCACCAAAAGACCAAAGTTGGGGTTGCTTTGTAAGCCATGGGGAGAAACTCCATTGACCCACCTGCATGGAGAGACAGGGTGCAGGTCTCTTCCAGGTGTCCAAAATCATCTACGGCAAACAAAATTGGACCTCACAACCTCTGAGGATGCTTGCCATAGATGCAGGCGAAACGTCAGGAGAAATGCCTCTAGAACATGGCCCTATAGCCTGAAAAAACCTACAAGAACCTAAAATTGGGTCTCTCTGGAGGTCTGACATGAGCCCCCTTCCCCCTTGTCACTGGTCTTGTGCCTGCAGGGCGCTCAAAGCAGAGGGTCTGTGTGCCTCCGTCCTCTTCGGGCTCCCTCTGGTCGTCCGGCCCACAAGCTGCTGGAAGCTGAACTGGGACGAACTGGAAGCCAACCAGCACCGTTTCCAGGCCCTCTGCTGTGGCTTGCGGGTGAGGAGCCCAAGGGAGAGGCAGCAGGGAGTCTCAATGGCAGGCATCCTCCAACTGCAGCCCTCCAACTGGCTAGACGCAGGCATGGGTCAACTTCAGCACCCCAGGTATTTTGGACTTTCACTCCCGCAATTCCTAACAGCCCAATGTTAGGAATTGTGGGAACTGAAATCCAAAACACCTGGAGGGACAAAGTTGGCCCTGTCAGAAATATTCAATATTAGCTAGGTATTTTTAACACCAAAAATGTGTGTCAAGCACTGAAAGGGCTAAATGGACAGATGCAACTGACTTAGCAAAAGCTGCAGTCTATATATATAAATTTGTTAGGGGCATCCAACAGGGAAACAAAACTCAAAAACCCCCCAACGAAACTTAACCAAAATTCCCACAAAACGGCAAAACAACAAAACTCAAAAAATCCCCCAACGAAACGTAACTAAAATCCCCGTGCCCATAACACAACCCACAAGGTACAAACATACCTACTCAAAATGAAAAACAACACAACAACACACTCACAAAACGGCAAAACAACAAAACTAAAAAATCCCCCAACAAAACTTAACCAAAATCCCCGTGCCCATAACACAACCCACAAGGTACAAACATATCTACTCAAAATGAAAAACAACACAACAACACACTCACAAAACGGCAAAAGAACAAAACTCAAAAAAACCCCAACGAAACTTAACCAAAATTCCTATGCCCATAACACAACCCACAAGGTACAAACATATCTACTCAAAATGAAAAACAACACAACAACACACTCACAAAACGGCAAAACAACTGAGCATGCGCATTGGCGCCCAGCCGCAAGTTCCCTGGCGCGCGCACATGGCCTTCCGGCCAACGTTCCCTCTGCGGAAACCATGCCCACTCCCGCACACACACACCCCCTGCCGCACACACACACGCAACCCCATGCTCCATCACTCCCCCCGCCACCGCATACACACACGCAACCCCACTCCCCCGCCGCCACACACACACACGCAACCCCACGCTCCATCACTCCCCCCACCGCCGCACACACACGCAACCCCACTCCCCCCGCCGCCGCACACACACATGCAACCCCACGCTCCATCACTCCCCCCGCTGCCGCATACACACACGCAACCCCACGCTCCATCACTCCCCTGCCCCAATCTTACCTCCTTTTACTTCACGCCACCTCCAAACCCCACCCGGCCCCTTCCCGCCCTGTCAAAATCTAGGAAAGACAGGAAGGAAGGAAAGAAGGAAGAAAGACAAAGGGAGGTAAAGAAAAAGGGGGAAGGAAGGAAAGTTAGAGGAAGAAGAAAAGGAAAGAAAAGGAAAGATGGAAGGAAAGAAAAGAGAGACAGCAGAAGAGAAAGAAAAAGGGGGAAGGAAGGAAAGAGATAGAGACAGAAAAGGGGAAGGAAAGATGGGAAGGAAGGAAGGAAGGAAGGAAGGAAGGAGGGAGGGAAAGAAGGAGAGAAAGAGGGAAGATTGGCCACAGCAACACGTGGCGGGTAAAGGTTGTTATTTCTATTATTATTATTCTGCTATTGTTCCTCTGAGACCCTTTTAGGGGGAATGGGAGAGGTGTCAGGTCCCAGAGGCAATGCATTGCATTATTGTTATTGTTATGATGGTGGTGAAATAAAAGGAAATAAAAAGTGAAAGAAGGAAGCAAACAGGGAGGGAAGAAAGGCAAAGGAAGAAAGGGGGAGGGAATGAAGGAAAGAGAGAAGGATGAAACCAAGTAGTGAAAGAAGGAAAGAAAGAAAGAGGTAGAGAAGGAAGAAAGGAGAGAAAGGGGGAGGAAAAGGGGGAAGGAATAGGTAGGGACCTCTCTTTCATAATAGTCCAGATATCTACCTCAACTTTGATAAGTTTTACTATAGGCCACAGCAACGCGTGGCAGGGCACAGCTAGTTCTATATAAGCAGGTGTGTCTGTAGCTTAGTAGGCTTGTGTGTTAGTTTGCCTCAGTGAGAGAAAAGTCTTAGTGTGTGAGAATGCCTCGCGGGTGTGAGGTAAGCCTTAGTCTGTGAGAGAAGGCCTCACAGTGTGAAGTAGGCCTTTGTGAGAAAAGGCCTCATTGTGGGGTAGGCCTCAGTCTGTGAGAGGCCTCATCATGTGAGATAGGCCTTAGTCTGTGAGAGAAGGCCTCACAGAGGTAGGCCTTTGTGAGAAAAGGCCTCAGTGTGAGGTAGGCCTTAATCTGCAAGAGAAGGCCTCACCGTATGAGATAAGCCTTAGTCTGTGAGAGAAGGCCTCACAGTGTGAGGTAGGCCTTAGTCAGTGAGAGAAGGTCTCACCGTGTGAGGTAGGTCTCAGTCTGTGAGAGAGGGCCTCACAGTGTGAGGTAGGTCTCAGTCTGTAAGAGAAGGCCTCACAATGTAAGGTAGGCCTTAGTCTGTGAGAGAAGGTCTCAAAGTGTGAGGTAGGCCTTCGTCTGTGAGAGGCAGGCCTCGCAGTGTGAGGTAGGCCTTAGTCCGCAAGAGAAGGCTTCAAAGTGTGAGATAGGCCATAGTCTGTGAGAGAAGGCCTCACCATGTAAGGTAGGCCTTAGTCTGTGAGAGAAGACTGCAGTGTGAGGTAGGCCTTAGTCTGTGAGAGAAGGCCTCATCGTGTGAGGTAGGCCATAGTCTGTGATAGAAGGCCTCACAGAGTGAGGTAGGCCTTAGTCTGTGAGGGAAGGCCTCGTGTGAGATAGGCCTTAGTCTGTGAGAGAAGGCATCACAGTGTGAGGTAGGTCTCACTCTGTAAGAGAAGGCTTCACAATGTGAGGTAGGATTTAGTCTGTGAGAGAAGGCCTCACCATGTGAAGTAGGCCTTAGTCTGTGAGAGGCAGGCGTCACAGTGTGAGGTAGGCCTTAGTGTGAGATAGGCCTTGGTCTGTGAGAGAAGGCATCACAGTGTGAGGTAGGTCTCACTCTGTAAGAGAAGTCTTCACAATGTGAGGTAGGCTTTAGTCTGTGAGAGAAGGCCTCACCATGTGAAGTAGGCCTTAGTCTGTGAGAGGCAGGCGTCACAGTGTGAGGTAGGCCTTAGTCTGCAAGAGAAGGCCTCACAGTGTGAGGTAGGCCTTAGTCTGCGAGAGAAGCCCTCACAGTATGAGGTAGGCCTTAGTCTGCAAGAGGCCTCTCTGTTTGAGGTAGGCCTTTGTGAGAAAAGGCCTCAGTGCGAGGTAGGCCTTGGTCTGTGAGAGAAGGCCTCATCGTGTGAGGTAGGCCTTTGTGAGGTAGGCCTTAGTCTGTGAGAGAAGCCTGTGTGTGAGGTAAGCCTCGGTATGAGAAGACCTTGTGTGAGAAGCTCCATTGTGAAGGTTAAACTTTGTGTCATGGAAACCTTGTAAATAGTGCAACTATATTATTTTGCTATAAAGAAAAGTCTCCTAAGGAGTTGGCCCTAATAACCAGAGAGCTGTACTTTGAGGAGGCCTCCATTATGGAATTGGGGGGGGGGGGGGGGCTTTTTCACCAAAGAACAAGTGGGGGGTGCTGCTGTTTTGACCCCCTCCCCCACTCCACCCCACTCCCCATTTTTCTTCCAGAGCAGAGAATGGCTTCTTCTGGCCCAGTACGAACCACAGGAGGGTCCCGTTCCCCGCAGAGAGCCCCCCACCGCTGCCCCCATTGCCTCCCTGTGGGCCCTTCTGCCCGCAGCCTCCTGCTCCTCCCTCCTCCTGCGCTCCGTGGCCCCCAGAGAGCTCCTCCTGCCGGGCTCCTTCCACGCTCCCCCCATGGAGCCCCCAGACACAGCGCTCAAGGACATGGAGGCAAGTGGCTAGGGTATAGGGGGGCTGAGAGGGGGTGCTCCTGGACCAGGCTCCTCAAGGCACACACTCCCTTTGCACTGAGGAGGGGTCCAAGGATGTCTGGAGAGAGTCCTCTGCACTTAAGAAGAGTGCAGGAGCTCAGTCAGGGCTCCGAGGGCTACTGAAGCCCTTCTAGGGGAATCTGAGGCCTCTACCATTGGCCCCCCTCCTCTGCAATGAATTGTACCCTCTTCTGCTTCTTGGGGGTCCAATGGGATCCTCATGCTGGGAGGAAGGACTGTTCAGCAGTGGAACTCTCTGACCTGAAGTGTGGTGGAGGCTCCTTCTTTGGAGGCTTTTAAACAGAGGCTGGATGGCCATCTGTTGGGGTGCTTTGAATGCAATTAATGCTTCTTGGCAGGGGGTTGGACTGGATGGCCCATGAGGTCTCTTCCAACTGGGCCTGGGAGTGGGCAGGGGAGCCCCTCTATACCTTACCCCCTTTCTTAGTGGAAGCCAGGTGACTGACCAGGGGATGAGGGGGGAGGGATACATTTGGATTGCCCCCTGCCCCAAGTTACTTTGCACTGAAGCAGTGGTTCTGAACATGAGGAAGGACTTCCTGACTGTGAGAGCCGTTCAGCAGTGGAACTCTCTGCCCCGGAGTGTGGTGGAGGCTCCTTCTTTGGAAGCTTTTAAACAGAGGCTGGATGGCCATCTGTCAGGGGTGATTTGAATGCAATATTCCTGCTTCTTGGCAGAATGGGGTTGGACTGGATGATGGCCCAGGAGGTCTCTTTCAACTCTTTGATTCCATGATTCTCAACCTGTGCGTCCACAGATATTTTGGCCTTCGAACAGCTGAGATTTCTGGGAGCTGTAGGCCAAAACACCTGGGGACCCCACAGGTTGGGAACCACTGCTCGGAAGCAAAATACACCTTCTACCTGTCCCTTCCTCAGAGCATCCTGGAGGGCCTCAACGTGGAGACGGCCTTCGACCCCCTGAGCCTGGAGACCCACCTGTACCAGGCACTGCGGGCCCGCTTGGCCCAACCGCTGGCCCCTCGCCCAACTCCGCGCCCCGCTGAACGACACCTGCCTCGCCAGGTAGGATAGGGAGTTGAGTGGGGGGGATGCATTGGCATCTGCACCCAGTAATTCCCAGTGACTGCAACAGTCTGCATGCAACTCCAGCCCCGTTCTCTGCTTTCCGCAGCAAGCCGGCCAACGACACCCCAGCAGGGCCCGAGCCACGGTGGCCCCCCTGCGCCTGGCCCCATCCCCCAGAACCAACCGGGCAGTGCTCTCCCTGTTCTCCAGCGAAGAGGATGAGTTCCCAGATGCCATTTAAGAGGAAGAGCTGCCAAGCCCAGGAAGGGGCCCACTCCAAAAGTAGGCCCCTGCATCCCTGGTCAATTGCCTGAATCCAGCAAGGTGGAGGGGGGGGGGAGGCATGGGGGTCTCCCTTTGACCCTTGCCCACTCAGCAGCACCATTGACACAAGTGCCTCAACCCCCCCCCCCCCAAAAGAAACTAGTTTGTTTTCCCTCCTCCGCAAATAACCTGCTTCTCCTTTATCTCACCCGAGATAATTAGTTTTTCTTTTAATTAGTTTTTCTTTTAATCATTACATGTAGGGTAATGATTATTGTCACTGTGATTGTGCTTATTGCCCATTAGTCACTGTGATTGTGCTTATTGTCACTGTGCCCTTAGTGCCCATTGTCACTGTGCCCTTAGTGCCCATTGTCACTGTGATTGTGCTTATTGTCACTGTGCCCTTAGTGTCCATTGTGCTTATTGTCACTGTGCTTATTGTCACTGTGCCCTTAGTGCCCATTGTGCTTATTGTCACTGTGCTTATTGTCACTGTGCCCTTAGTGCCCATTGTCACTGTGATTGTGCTTATTGTAATTTTTATATTGTTATGTATTCACATGTTTTATGCAATTATGATGTTGCTGTTTATTGTTTGTGTTTTCAGTTTGCATTTTCGGTTTTAACTCTGTTGTAATTTGTTGTTTGGGCTTGGCCTCATGTAAGCCGCCCCGAGTCCCCATCGAGGAGGTGGTGGCGGGGTATAAATAAAGATGATGATGATGATGATTATTATTATTATTATTTTCTTTCCTCTTTCCTGGGGAATTCCCATTCTAAATGGGGAGGAGGCTTCAGGGTTCGGTGTGGGGAGGACTTGTTATTATTATTATTATTATTATTATTATTATTATTATTATTATTATTTTCTTTCCTCCTTCCTGGGGAATTCCCATTCTAAATGGGGAGGGGGCTTCAGGGTTCAGTGTGGGGAGGGGGAGTATTTCCAACCCCCCTACCAGCCCCTCCCTCTACAAACGTCTTTGCAGCAGCAGTCTGTCATTGCCCTCCCCCCCCCCCACTTCTCACTCAGCCTTCCTTCCTCTCTCTCCCACCCACGCACTGCTGTTGCAAGCTCTCAAAGAGGAAGCAGCCCTCCCTCCCACCAGCCCTACTTCCTCTTCAGCTGACACGAGGGAGGAAGTGCTGAAGATGGCACGAACTGGGAGACAGGCATTTGCAAGAAGGGGGGGGGGGGGTTGCAGCCAGTTCTCGCCCATCTCAAGCAGAAAGAGGCTTGAGACCCTTGCAAGACCCTTTTGCAAGACCCTTTTCCTCCCAACTCCCCACATATGGGGGTGCCTGCTCCTGGGGAGGGAGAACACGCATCCCCACACAGGTTCTCGCCCATCTCAAGCAGGAAGAGGACTTTGCAAAGACCCTTTTCCTCCCAACTCCCCACATATGGAGGTGCCTGCTCTTGGGGAGGGAGAACACGCATCCCCACACAGGTTCTCGCCCATCTCAAGCAGGAAGAGGCCTTTGCAAGACCCTTTTCCTCCCAACTCCCCACATATGGGGGTGCCTGCTCTTGGGGAGGGTGAACACACATCCCTACACAGCCCAACCCCAGTTACCCCCCCCCCAAGCCTTTGCATTGACCCCCCAAACCAAATACCAGCACCCCCACCCTGGCACAATCAGCATCGCTAAAATGGCAAAAAACTTTAATAGCAAAATAAAACTCTCTAGAAAAATAGCTTTGTGAGCGCTCTCTGTGCATGTGCAGGAAACACAAGGCAGGAGAATGGTGTGTGTGTGTGGGGGGGGGGGGGGGAATGGGGGTCATATCTCCCCCAGGTCCTCGTATACGGCGGAGGCCGGGCGGCTCTTGTCCACCGACTGCTCCTCCTGCCCGGGAGGTCGGGCACCGCGGAGGGGCTTCCTCACCTGGCTGTAGACAGGTTCGCTGGGCTGGTTGCCACCACTGTTGTTGCTGTTGTTATTGTGGTTACTTTCCTTCTGGGGGCCGCCCGGCTGGGAGGGGCTCCTGTGCCCGCGGGGGGGCTTGGCCATGGGGCAAGGCTTGGGGGCCTTGGGGAGCCTGCCCTTCTGCTGGAAGGCGGGCACGGCGTACTCCCCGGTGCCGGGCAGGTAGGGCAGCTCATATCCGGCGGGGCTCTCCAAACCCTGGGTCCTCCACGCTTCGGAGGGGAGACGGGCCTCATCGTAGATGGCGGTAGTTGCGCTGGGGGCGGGGAGCGGTTGCGGCCCCCGCCCCTCCGGTTCATCATAGATGTGCCCCACCTGCTCGTAGAAGCGTCCTTCGGGGCTTGGCGGCTGGACGCGGCTGTCCACGGGGTCGGCGTACAAGGGGTCCGGCCCAGAGAGGGAACCCCTCACCACGTCCAGGGGCTCCGAGTACACGCTGGCGATGGAGGGCTCTTCCTGGGGGGGCGTCAGTGGGGGGCCAGGCAGCCTGGGGAGTGGGCAGCGGGCCGCAGAGTCTCGCAAGGCTTGTCCCTTTGGGGTGGTCCTGGACCCCTCGTTGCCCTTCTCTGGTGCAACTGAGACAGAACTGGTATTACCCATTAAGGCGCTCCGTGGCAGACCCCCCTCCCTCCGCTGACCCTCCCCGTCCAGGCTCAGAGAGGTGGTCAGGGCAGAGTGGAGGTGGCCCAGTGCCGAAGGACCCTCAACCGAGTCCGTGGAGGCCGCGCTACGCCGGTTCTCCTCCGCTTGGGCCTTCTGTGACTGGATGGCGGCTTCCACCAGGCGGAAGATCTCGTTGCCCTGAGCCGTCTCGAAGGTGAAGTTGCCAGGACCTGACTCGCAGCGCCGGCCTGCCTCAAAGGAGAACATCACCTGCGCAGAAGGAAGAAGATACACAATGTTGTATGTCAGCCTGTTCAGCCTGTGATTGTGTCTGATGTTCATGTTGAATTTTGCTTGGGCTTGAGTTAAGTTCAGAAGAGAATCCTGAGCTGGCTCAGGAAGATTCACAAGGCCACATTCCTGGGAGAGACCTTTCACCGCTTGTCTCAGAGCAACTGTCTGAAAATGAACCTGGGATTGATTTGTCAGGTGCCAGAGTCAGTGAAGAAGAGGACAGTGAAACCTTGGACAGAAAGGTTTCTTTATTAATGGACATCTTTATTAATGACTTAGATGAAGGGCCAGAAGGCATGATCATCAAGTTTGCAGACGACACCAAACTGGGAGGGATAGCCAAGACTCCAGAGGACAGGAGCAGGATTCAAAACGATCTTGACAAATTAGAGAGATGATGGGCCAAAACTAACAAAATGAAATTCAACAGTGACAAATGCAAGATACTCCATTTTGGCAGAAAAAAATGAAATGAAAAGAGACAGAATGGGGGACGATGAGGCCTGGCTCGAGAGCAGTACGTGTGGAAAAGATCTTGGAGTCCTCGTGGACAACAAGTTAAACATGAGCCAGGAATGTGATGTGGCGGCAAAAAAAGCCAATGGGATTTTGGCCTGCATCAAGAGGAGCATAGTGTCTAGATCTAAGGAAGTAATGCTCCCCATGCTCTATTCCGCCTTGGTTAGACCACACCTGGAATATTGTGTCCAATTCTGGGCACCACAATTCAAGAGAGATATTGACTCTAAGCTGGAATGTGTCCAGAGGAGGGCGACTAAAATGATCCAGGGTCTGGAAAACAATCCCTATGAGGAGCGGCTTAAGGAGCTGGGCATGTTTAGCCTGAAGAAGAGAAGGCGGAGAGGAGATATGATAGCCATGCATAAATATGTGAGAGGAAGCCACAGGGAGAATGGAGCAAGCTTGTTTTCTGCTTCCTTGGAGACTAGGATGCAATGCAATGACTTCAAACTACAAGAGAGGAGATTCCGTCTGAACTTCCTGACTGTGACAGCCGTTCAGCAGTGGAACTCTCTGCCCCGGAGTGTGGTGGAGGCTCAGTCTTTGGAAGCTTTTAAACAGAGGCTGGATGGTCATCTGTCAGGGGTGCTTTGAATGCAATATTCCTGCTTCTTGGCAGAATGGGGTTGGACTGGATGATGGCCCAGGAGGTCTCTTCCAACTCTTTGATTCTATGATTCTATGACTGTGAGAGCCGTTCAGCAGTGGAACTCTCTGCCCCGGAGTGTGGTGGAGGCTCCTTCTTTGGAAGCTTTTAAGCAGAGGCTGGATGGCCATTTGTCAGGGGTGATTTGAATGCAATATTCCTGCTTCTTGGCAGAATGGGGTTGGACTGGATGATGGCCCAGGAGGTCTCTTCCAACTCTTTGATTCTATGATTCTATGAGGGCTTGCTTGGGCCTGAGTTAAGATCAGAAGAGAGGCCTGAGCTGGCTCAGGAAGATTCACAAGGCCACATTCCTGGGAGAGACCTTCCACCGCTTGTCTCAGAGTAACTGTCTGAAATTAAACCTGAGATTGGTTTGCCAGGTGCAGGAGTTAATGAGGAAGAGGATAGTGAAACCTTGGACAGAAAGAGAAGTTTTCGTAAACAGAGGCAGAGCTTTCAGAGTCATAGAATCATAGAGTTGGAAGAGACCTCATGGGCCATCCAGTCCAACCCCATTCTGCCAAGAAGCAGGAATATTGCATTCAAAGCACCCCTGACAGATGGCCACCCAGCCTCTGTTTAAAAGCTTCCAAAGAAGGAGCTTCCACCTCACTTCAGGGCAGAGAGTTCCACTGCTGAACGGCTCTCACAGTCAGGAGAGTCTGAGGTGATCACTTCATCTACAGCCAAAGAAAGATAACAAACCTTTATCTGGGGGGAAAGTCAAGAAGAATGCTTTCCTTTCAGTTTTGAGATCTCAAAAAAGGTTTATAATTATTCATATGAGAGAGTCATCTCAGTCTAGTCAACGCTGTTATTTTATCACGGTCTTGCTTTCAAGTGCTCTGAGTTTCATGTATCAAGTTTTTGCCAAGTCTACGTTTTGCCTATAGCAGTGGTTCTCAATGCTGCGACCCCTTAATACAGTTCCTCACGTGGTGGTGACCCCCAACCATAACATTATTTCCATTGCTACTGCATAACTGTAATTTTGCAACTGTTATGGATCGTCATATGAATATCTGAGACGCAGGATGTATTTACATTCACTGGACCAATTTTGGCACACATACCTGATACGCCCAAATTTGAATACTGGTGGGGTTGGGGGGGGGATTGATTTTGTCATTTGGGAGTTGTAGTTGCTGGGTTTTATAGTTCACCTAAATCAAAGACCATTCTGAACTCCACCAATGGAGGAATTGAACCAAACATGGCACACAGAACTCCCATTATCAAGAGAAAATACTGGAAGGGTTTGGTGGGCACTGACCTTGAGTTTTGGAGTTGTACTTCACCTACATTCTGAGAGCACTGTGGACTCAAACAATCGTGTAACTGGACCAAACTTGGCACAAATACTCAATATGCCCAAATGTGAACACTAGTAGAGTTTGGGGGAAATACACCTTGACATTTGGCAGTTGTAGTTGCTGGGATGTATAGTTCACCTACAATTAAAGAGTATTCTGAACCCCACCAATGATAGAATTTGGCCAGAGTTCCCATACAGAACCCCATGACTAACAGAAAATACTGTGCTTTCTGATGGTCTTTGGCAACCCCTCTGACACCCCGTCACGACCCCCTTCGGGGTCCCGACTCCCTGGTTGAGAACCACTGGCCTATAGGATTTTCCTGTTGTTTTGGTTCATGGTTTCAAGTGCCTTGCTTCATAGATTCCTATGTACTCATGGATCTTGTTTTCCTTTGAAGCTTATGGACAATATTGGACTTTTACTGTTTTGCTATTTTTTTTACTGCTTTGCCCACATATATTTTACAACAAGCTGATTTTACAAAGTTGGTGTTGTGTTTAAGATCAGAGACATTTTTGCTCTAGTGTGCGACACACAATTCTGTCGTGGTGAGGCCTCTTTACCTGGAATAAGAACCCTGTGCCCAGTTCTGGACAAAGCAATTCAAAGAGGAGATGGACAAGGTGGAAGGTGTCCAGAGAAGGGCCACCAAAGTGGTCAAAGATCTGGAAGCAAAGCCCAGGATCAGCTTAGGAAGCTGGGTCAGCCATATTTGAATATTTCAACAGATGTCCCATTGAATATTGTGTCCAATTCTGGGCACCACAATTGAAGAGAGATATTGACAAGCTGGAATGTGTCCAGAGGAGGGCGACTTAAATGATCAAGGATCTGGAGAACAAGCCCTATGAGGAGCGGCTTAAGGAGCTGAAGAAGAGAAGGCTGAGAGGAGATGTGATAGCCATGTATAAATATGTGAGAGGAAGCCACAGGGAGGAGGGAGCAAGCTTCCTTTCTGCTTCCATGGAGACTAGGATGCAAGGGAGCAATGGCTTCAAACTACAAGAGAGGAGATTCCATCTGAACATGAGGAAGGACTGTGAGAGCCGTTCAGCAGTGGAACTCTGTGCCCCAGAGTGTGGTGGAGGCTCCTTCTTTGGAAGCTTTTAAACAGAGGCTGGATGGCCATCTGTCAGGGGTGATTTGAATGCAATATTCCTGCTTCTTGGCAGAATGGGGTTGGACTGAATGATGGCCCAGGAGGTCTCTTCCAACTTTTCAAGCTTCTAAAGACTTTGTATAGGAAAATCCTTAGGGCCTCTCAGCTGAAGCACCCCGGCTTCCCACTGGGCACACAAAGAGCATGTCCTGTTCAAAAGCCAATTGCTATAGGCCCAGCGCGTGACAACACACAAGCCTTCCCAACAGATTGCCATCCAAGCCTCTGTTGAAAAACCTCCAGAGAAGGAGTGGATTCCCCTGCTATGAGATTCCTTCTGAAGTTGAGGTGGGACTTCTTCCTGCAATTGCCATTCATTGCTCAGTGTCCTAGTATTTCGGCAACTTGCCCGCTCCTCAATGCAACATCCCCTCAACTATTGAAACATGGCTATGACTCCTGACACCAGGATAGCCATGTTTCAATAGTTGAGGGGATGTTGCATTGAGGAGCGGGCAAGTTGCCTGTTGAGGTTCCAAGAGGGGGGAGATGGGCAGGAAAAGTGTATAAAAGGAAGTGGTGGTGGGAAAAAGTCAGTAGTGTCTTTCCTTTCTGCAGAGATACAAGCAATATATTCATTTCCAAGCAAAACCGGCTTGTGAGTGATCATTTAATATTGCTATATAAAACCTAAGGTCCTACACCTGGCCCCTCTCCGCTTTCTCTTCTCCAAGCCAAACCTGCCCAGCCCCCTAACCTGCTCCTCCAAGGGGTTGGCTTCCAAACCCGTAATCATTTTGACTGCCTTCTCTGGACATGTTTGTGCTTGCCAACCTGACCTCGTCTCCCTCCATGCACACACAAAGACACAACTCCATCCCCACAAGGAGCTCACCTTGTCCCGTCCGTATCTGCGGAGGAGGCGGTAGGGCCAGGAGTAGAGGGTCTGGCCGGAGCAGGGGTCAACAAGGAGGAGCCCGTCCCGGGGGGCCTTCAGCAGGTAGCGTCCGTGCAGCCCGCAGCGTTCGGCCGCTTCCGTCTTCTGTGCCGTCACCCAGAACTCGCTCACTGTAGCCACAGAAGAAAGTCACATCTGTGCAAGGAGCAGCCACCCCACGGAGCCCACTCCCACCTTGCAGGCCTGTTGTTTCATGGCTGCTCCACTCCCAGTGCCAAGCCCTTCCTACCTTCGTCTTGGGAGTAATATATGGAATTTGTGGCCATCTCCCACGGCGGCTCTCCGGCCTGGTTGGCTGCCAGCTGGGACCCTTGGCCTGGGTTCTGCTGCTGCAATGAGATGAGGGAGGGGGGAGTGAGTGCGGGATTTGGGGAGGGGTCATTTCCCAGGCAATAGGGCACCCACCTCTTCCGGCCAAAGCCGAGAGCAGACAGTTTCCCAAGGCAGAATCATAGAATCCTAGATTTGAGAGAGACCTTCAGGGCTATCCACCCTGGAACACCTCAGCAAATATAAATATAAATATAAATATAACAACAATAACAACAACAACAGCTTCTGGGGAAGGAGACTCCACTAGAGGGAACCCACCTTACAAATGACTCATAGTTGAGAACTTGGCGCTAGAAACAATATCATACGAAAGCTGACTGGCACAACCTGGGGATCACAACCAGACATAGTGAAGACATCTGCCCTTGTGCTATGCTACTCTGCTGCTGAGTATGCATGCCCAGTGTGGAACACATCTCACCACACTCAAACAGTGGATGTGGCTCTTAATGAGACATGCCGCATTATCACGGGGTGTCTGCGCCCTACACCACTGGAGAAATTACACTGCTTAGCCGGTATTGCACCACCTGACATCCGCCGGGAAGTAGCAGCAAATAGTCAGAGACATCTCCAGCCCATCCCTATTTGGGTATCAGCCAGCACGTCAATGACTTAAATCGAGAAATAGTTTTCTAAGATCTACAGAGACACTTGCTGGAACACCCCAGCAAGCAAGAGTCCAAAAGTGGCAGGCTGAAACCCAGAACCTCAATCCCTGGCTGATACCCAATGAGAGACTCCCCCGGGCACACAGAAAACTGGGCGACTTGGAAGGCGCTGAACAGACTGCGCTCTGGCACCACGAGATGCAGAGCCAACCTTAAGAAATAGGGCCACAAAGTGTGTCAGCCATAGCAGAGCACCTGATGAACCAACCTGGACACAGCATATTATTGGAGAACACAGAAATGCTGGACCACTCTCACAACCACCATGTCAGGCTACACAGAGAAGCCATTGAAATCCACAAGCATGTGGACAATTTCAACAGAAAGGAGGAAACCATGAAAATGAACAAAATCTGGCTACCAGTATTAAAAAACTCTAAAATTGCAACAGCACAACAACAGAGAGGAAACAAACAAGGACATCTAATCACCTCTCAACAAAAGATTGCTCCAGGCACTGTCAGGCTATTATATGCTAATCAAGGTGGTCAGTTGAAACATTCACACCTAGCTCCTTTGTCCCACCCTGGTCATTCCACAGATATATAAACCCTTTTTCCTGGTTCCAACAGACCTCACTACCTCTGAGGATGCCTGCCATAGAGGCAGGTGAAACGTCAGGAGGGAATGCCTTTAGAACATGGCCATATAGCCCCAAAAAAACCTACAACAACCCAGAATACTTTCATGCTGAGAAAGTATATTTAGTGAGCTGATTGAAGGCAACCTTTTGTCAGTGCAACTTCAGCGAACACCCTGATAACTTCTCTGGATTGCCTGGGCTTTTGGGCAATGCTTTTGGCTTCTTGGGACTTTGATGTGGATCATGGCTTCTTGGGACTCTGTCATGCTTCCATGGAATCTTGTTTGATCAATGCTTATGGATTATGCTTCATGTTATTGGCCTTTGGACTTTGGAAACTCTGCCTTTGCATTTAAGACCCTGTTTGACTATTGAACTCTAGCAAGTTTACTTTTGTGTTTTCGACTTTCTTTAATAAACTACAAAACTTACAGCCTTGGTGTGTGTGGTGTTCTGAGCAAGGTGAATCTATCCTGAGGTGTGACATAATCCAATCAGAGAAGTCAGCTGTAGCAGAACCCTTGATGAACCAACCGGGACGCAGCATATTATCTGAGAACACGGAAATGCTGGACCTCTCTGACAATTATTATGTAAAGACAACACAGAAAAGCCATTGAAAGCCACAAGATGCACATGGACAATTTCAACAGAAAGGAGGAAACCATAAAAAGGAACAAAATCTGGCTCCTAGTATTCAAAAACACCCAAATCAAGAAAGTAAATAATGAACACCACTCAGAAACAGGGGAACTCCAGACAGCAAACACTGAAGTGCCAGTGGACACCTCCCAAACAGAGAGTGCCTCCAGACAACAGAGGCAAGGCTACCTCTGTGCAGATACCCTAACTGATTGACTTTGCAGCTTCATGGCAACTCAGTCCATTAAAGGAGATTCCACCTGAACATGAGGAAGAACTTCCTGACTGTGAGAGCCGTTCAGCAGTGGAACTCTCTGCCCCAGAGTGTGGTGGAGGCTCCTTCTTTGGAAGCTTTTAAACAGAGGCTGGATGGTCATCTGTCAGGTAGATTTGAATGCAATATTTCTGCTTCTTGGCAGGGGGTTGGACTGGATGGCCCATGAGGTCTCATCATGGTCTCACAATATATTCCATACCCATTTTGTCACATGCTGTCTTGACATTACATCCTCTCCATAAACTGAAACGTTTCCCGAGGAATCGCACTAGCATTCATGTCCTTAGCATTTAGGTAGCGTATTATAGCACAAACTTCACACTTGGAGTGAAACGGAATGAGGACACTCATCTCAGACCTTCAGCACAATGCCAGTTGATGAGCTACTGGCGACTGGCACTGCTCGTTTGCTTCCGCTGGCTTCCTGCTACACAGCAGAGATACCAACTTCCCCTGTGAAAATTACCTGCAAGAGCTACATTCTTTGTAGCTTTACTTTCCAGATAACTTTTTTACAGCATGAATTTCACACTTGGAGGGAAACGGAATGAGGACACCCATCTCGAACCTTCAGCACAATGCGAGTCGATGAGCTACTGACTGGCACTGCTTGTTCGCTTCCACTGGCTTCCTGCTACACAGCAGAGATGTCAACTTCCCCTGTAAAAATTACCTGCAAGAGCTACATTCCTTGTAGCCTTACTTTACAGATAACCTTTGTACAGCATGAATTTCACACTTGGAGGGAAAAGGAATGAGGACACCCATTTCGGACCTTCAGCACAATGCCAGTCGATGAGCTACTGACGACTGGCACTGCTCGTTCGCTTCCACTGGTGATACCAACTTCCCCTGAGAAAATTCCCTGCAGGAGCTACGTGCCTTGGAACCTTACTTTCCAGATATATCCACTCCACTTGCCTCACTGCTAACAGAAGCTCTGAAGATGCCATTAGCTACAGATGCAGGCAAAACATCAGGAGAGAATGCTACTAGAACATGGCCATAGAGCCTGAAAAACTTACAGCAACCCAGAACCTATCTTGGTCATAACTTGGGGACTGCCTGTATTTGGCGGTGAAAAAATATTATTATTATTATTATTAATAATAATAATAATAATACTTGAAACACAACAAGATGAGTCCACAGCAGACACTCTGCTGGCTGTTGTATTGGATCGCATGTCGGACACTTCCTAAGTGTCTAGGACTGTGTGATGTATCGGCGAATAATGCGTGCAGATCCTAGTAAGGTGGCCTTTTGCAGCTGGCAGATGGTAATCTTGTCAGCTCTGATTGTGTTTAAGTGCAGGCCAAGGTCTTTAGGCGCTGCACCCAGTATGCCGATCACCACTAGGACCACCTTTACTGGTTTGTGCCAGAGTCTTTGCAGTTCGATCTTTAAATCTTCATATCGTATCATCTTTTCCAGTTATTTCTCTTCAATCCTGCTGTCACCTGGGATTGCAACACTGACAATCCATACTTTGTTTTTTGACACGATTGTGAGGTCAGGAGTATTATGCTCCAAAACTCTGTCTGTCTGAATTCAGAAGTCCCAGAGTATCTTGACATGTTCATTTTCTGTAACTTTTTCCGGCTTGTGATCCTACCAGTTCTTTGTCGCAGGCAAATGGTCTTTGTGGCACAAGTTCCAATGAATCATCTGAGCAAGGGTGTTGTGCCTCTGTTTGGAGTCTGTCTGCGTGAACGTGATCTTCTTGCAGCAGCTGAGGATGGGATCTATTGTTGGTATTATTATTATTATTATTATTATTATTATTATTACTACTACTACTACTACTATCAAGGAGGCTCAAAAGGGGCCCCCACTCACTCACCGGGAATGCGATCTCGCAGAGGCGGGCCACCCACCCGGCTGCTTCCTGGGCTTCGGCGGCCAAGAGATAGACGCGCTGGCTGGTCTCCAGGCGGAAGGCGGTCATTCCCTCCTTGGGGCTGCACTCGGGGGCGGGGGCCACACTCACGCATTCGGCCAGACGCACGGTCTTCTTCTCAGGCCGCTTGGTGGCCGTCCGGGGGTCAGCCCCCATCCCCAGAGAGCCCTCCTTGCAGTCGAAGAGCTCCAAGCGAGCCACACCGTGCGCACTAGCCGGGAAGAGGGCGCACCAGCTCTTCTTCCAGCGCTGTGGGACAAAAAAAGGTTTCAATGGGAGTGGGAAGGACTGCCTTTAGGCAGGAAAAAATGACATTCATCGTATGGGAAACAATACCTGTGCGAAAGGGACCTAGGAGTCTTAGCACAAGCTCAACATGGGCCAATGGTGTGATGCTGCGGCCCAAAGAGCCAATGCCATTTTAAGATAACCTATTTATAATAAAGAATGTGCAGATATGGGATGGGGGCACTGTTAGGGAAAAGTTCCCCCAAAAATAAGCAGAGCATCCAAAATATAAATAGGATACTAAATGGAAGGGAAACCCTGAGGCTACTCTAATGCTAACTAAACTGTTTCTCATTGAGCACTTGAGACTTGGGTTGTGTCATTGAGATGTAGGGGTCTTTGTGGTGTTGACCCCTGAGGTTGTTCTGTATTTCTGGAAATCTAAGGAGATGGGGCTGCCACAGAAAAGGCCCTGAGCCCAGCAGGAGAAGGAGAAGGGAAAGTCCACAAAAAATTCCCTTGGAGAGGCAGAAGAGGCGCATCCTGCATATAAACACAAAGACACTCCCCCATCTGAAAGGGCTCAGGAAATGGGAGGGGCAGTGCCTTCCTCTTCCTTCTCTTTCTTCTCTTTTTCTTCCTCTTCCTTCTCTTTCTCCTCTTTTTCCTCCTCTTCCTAGCTTCAGCAGAAATCTTCCCCAACTCTTCCTATTCTTCCTCCTCCTCCTCTCCCTAAGTTTGGCAGAAAACACCTACAGCTCTTCCTCCTACTCTTCTCCCCCCCCCTCCTCTTCTTCCTCCTCTTCCTAACTTCAGCAGAAATCTTCCCCAACTCTTCCCACTCCTCCTCCTCTCCCTAAGTTTGGCAGAAAACACCTACAACTCTTCCTCCTCCTCTTCTCCCCCCCCCCTTCTCCTCTTCTTCCTCCTCTTTCTAACTTCAGAAGAAAACTTCCTTAACTCTTCCTCCTCCTCCTCCTCCTCTCCCTAAGTTTGACAGGAAACACCTCCAGCTCTCCTCTTTCTCCCCTTCCTCCTCTCCCTAACTCCGGCATAAAAATTCCCCAGCTCTTCCTCTCCTTCCTCTTCTTGTTCCTCCTCCTCCTCTCCCTAAATTTGGCAGGAAACACCTCCAGCTCTTCCTCCTCCTCCTCCTCTCCCCAACTTTGGCAAAATTCAGATTAGAACTTCCTCTCCTCATCCGCCTCTTCATCCCCTCCTTCCTCTTTCTGTACTTCTTCCTCTTCCTCCTCTTCCCAACTTTAGCAGAAAACTTCCCCAATTCTTCCTCCTCTCCTTCTTTCTCTTCCTCTCTCTAACTTGGGCATAAAGCTTCCCCAGCTCTTCCTCCTCCACTTCTTCTCCTTCTTCCTCCTCTCACTTTTCCTAACTTTAGCAGAAAACTTCCCCAATGCTTTCTCCCTTTCCTCCCCATATTCCTCCCTTTTCTCTCCCTAAGTTTGGCAGAAAACACCTCCAGTTTTTCCTCCTCTTCCTCTTCCTCTTCTTCTTCCTCCTCCTTCTTGCCCTAACTTTGGCACAAAACTTCCCTAACTTTTCCTCCTCTTCCTCCATCCTCTTCCTCACTTTAGCAAAAAACTTCCCAAACATTTCCTCCCTTTCCTCCTTCCTTTCATCTCCCTAAGTCTGGTAGAAAACACCTCCAGCTCTTCCTCTTCCTCCTCTTCTTCCTCCTCCTCCTCTCCCTAACTTGGGCACAAAACTTCCCCAACTCTTCCTCCTCCTCCTCTTCTTCTTCCTCTCCCTAACTTTGGGATAAAAATTCCCCAACCCTTCCTCCTCCCTTTCCTCTTCCTAAATTTGGCAGGAAACACCTCCAGCTCTTCCTCCTCCTCCCCTCCTTTCTGCTCTTCTTCCTATCATCAGAAGAAAACTTCCTCAACTCTTCCTCCTTTTCTTCTTCTGCCTCCTCTCCCTAAGTTTGGAAGGAAACACCTCCAGCTCTTTCTCCTCCTTCTCTTCCTCCCCTCCTTTCTCCTCTTCTTCCTAACAGCAGAAGAAAACTTCCCCAACTCTTCCTCCTCCTCTTCCTCCCTCTCCTTCTTCCTCCTCTCACTCTTCCTAACTTTATCCGAAAACTTTCCCAACGCTTTCTCCTCCCTTTCCTCCCCTTCTTCCTCCTCTCCCTAACTTGGGCACCAAACTTCCCCAACTCTTCCTCCTCCTTTTCCTCTTCTCCCTTTCCTCTCCCTAAGTTTGGCAGAAAGCACCTCTAGGTCTTCCTCCTCCTCCTCCTCCTCTAACTTGGGCACCAAACTTCCCCAACTCTTCCTTTTCCTCTTCTCCTCCCTCCTCCTCCCTTTCCTCTCCCTAAGTTTGGCAGAAAGCACCTCTAGGTCTTCCTCCTCCCCTTCCTCCTCCTCCTCTCCTAACTTGGGCACCAAACTTCCCAACTCTTCCTCCTCCTTTTCCTCTTCTTCTTCCTCCTCCCTTTCCTCTCCCTAAGTTTGGCAGAAAACACCTCTAGGTCTTCCTCCACCTTTTCCTCTTCTTCCTCCTCTTCCTAACTTGAGCACCAAACTTCCCCAACTCTTCCTTTTCCTCTTTCTCCTCCTCCTCCTCTTCCTAACTTGAGCACCAAACTTCCCCAACTCTTCCTTTTCCTCTTTCTCCTCCTCCTCCTCTTCCTAACTTGAGCACCAAACTTCCCCAACTCTTCCTTTTCCTCTTCCTCCTCCTCTTCCTAACTTGAGCACCAAACTTCCCCAACTCTTCCTCCTCCTTTTCCTCTTCCTCCTCCTCCTCCATTTCCTCTCCCTAAGTTTGGCAGAAAACACCTCCAGCTCTTCCTCCTCCTTTTCCTTTCTCCTCCTCTTCCCCTCCCTAACTTGGGCACCAAACTTCCCCAACTCTTCCTCCTCCTTTTCCTCTTCCTCCTCCTCCTCCATTTCCTCTCCCTAAGTTTGGCAGAAAACACCTCCAGCTCTTCCTCCTCCTTTTCCTTTCTCCTCCTCTTCCCCTCCCTAACTTGGGCACCAAACTTCCCCAACTCTTCCTCCTCCTTTTCCTCTTCCTCCTCCTCCTCCATTTCCTCTCCCTAAGTTTGGCAGAAAACACCTCCAGCTCTTCCTCCTCCTTTTCCTTTCTCCTCCTCTTCCCCTCCCTAACTTGGGCACCAAACTTCCCCAACTCTTCCTCCTCCTTTTCCTCTTCCTCCTCCTCCTCCATTTCCTCTCCCTAAGTTTGGCAGAAAACACCTCCAGCTCTTCCTCCTCCTTTTCCTTTCTCCTCCTCTTCCCCTCCCTAACTTGGGCACCAAACTTCCCCAACTCTTCCTCCTCCTTTTCCTCTTCCTCCTCCTCCTCCATTTCCTCTCCCTAAGTTTGGCAGAAAACACCTCCAGCTCTTCCTCCTCCTTTTCCTTTCTCCTCCTCTTCCCCTCCCTAACTTGGGCACCAAACTTCCCCAACTCTTCCTCCTCCTTTTCCTCTTCCTCCTCCTCCTCCATTTCCTCTCCCTAAGTTTGGCAGAAAACACCTCCAGCTCTTCCTCCTCCTTTTCCTTTCTCCTCCTCTTCCCCTCCCTAACTTGGGCACCAAACTTCCCCAACTCTTCCTCCTCCTTTTCCTCTTCCTCCTCCTCCTCCATTTCCTCTCCCTAAGTTTGGCAGAAAACACCTCCAGCTCTTCCTCCTCCTTTTCCTTTCTCCTCCTCTTCCCCTCCCTAACTTGGGCACAAAACTTCCCCAACTCTTCCTCCTCCTCTATTTCCTCTCCCTAAGTTTGGCAGAAAACACCTCCAGCTCTTCCTCTTCCTCCTCCTCTTCCTCTCCCTAACTTGAGCACAAAACTTCCCCAACTCTTCCTCTTCCTCCTCCTTTTCCTCTTCTCCTTCCTCCTCCTCCCTTTCCTCTCCCTAAGTTTGGCAGAAAGCACCTCTAGGTCTTCCTCCTCCCCCTCTCCTAACTCTCCTAACTCCAAACTTTCCTAACTTTTCCCCAACTCTTCCTCCTCCTCCTTCCTCTTCCTCTGACCTTGGCGCCCAGGCGGAGTCCCGCCGTTTGCTGGACCAGGAGGGTCCCGGCTTTCACCGGGGGGTCCATATCCGGAGAGAGAGAGAGAGAGAGCGAGCAAGGCACCGGGAAGACAGACACACTGTAGCAGCCACACCAGCCACTCCCGCGGGTGGAATCGGAAGCAGGAGCCGCCCCGCCCCAGAGAGCCTCTTCGGAAGGGGAGGGGCTTCCTCCCCCCCTCCCTCCAGGCGCGTCACTGGACACACACACACACAGGGCGCCTCTGGGCATGTGCAGAGTGCCTGGGACGCTTTGGTGCAAGCCTGGGCCCTCCCTCCAGGTGTTTTGGACTCCAACTCCCACCATTCCTAACAGCCGGTAGGCTGTTAGGAATGGTGGGAGTTGGAGTCCAAAACACCTGGAGGGAGGGAGATAGGGAGGGCCCAAGTTGCTTTAGTGCCTGAGCTTAACGAGGGGAAAACCCACCCCTCCCTCCAAGAAAAGGAAGCTTGGCAGGTGAGGACAGGTATTTGGGGGGGCGGGGGGGGTAGTTGTGGCGCATGCGCAGGAAGAACTTTTTTGGAGGGAGCTTTTGCAATTATGAAGGCTGCCCACCAGTGGGCACTCGCCAGCCAATGGGGTTCTTTGTATATATGCTCTTATTTATGTTTCATAGGTGCTGCATGGCATAATCCAGCAAATATGGAAAGCACAAGAATGGCCATCAGATTGGGATAATAATAATAATAATAATAATAATAATAATAATAATAATAATGTATTGTCGAAGGCTTTTCATGGCCAGAATCTCTGGGTTGTTGTAGGTTTTTTCAGGCTATAGGGCCATGTTCTAGAGGCATTCTCTCCTGACGTTTCACCTGCATCTATGGCAAGCATCCTCAGAGGTGTGAGGTCTGTTGGAACTAGGAAAATGGGTTTAGATATCTGTGGAATGGCTGGGGTGGGGCAAAGAGCTCTTCTCTGCTGGAGCTAGGTGTGAATGTTTCAGCTGATTACCTTCATTACCATGTGAAGGCCTGCCTGAGCCTGGGAAAACCTTTTGTTGAGAGGTGTTAAGATGTGCCTGGTTGTTTCCTCTCTGCTGTTTTGCTGTTGTAATTTTAGAGTTTTTTAATACTGGTAGCCAGATTTTGTTCATTTTCATGGTTTCCTCCTTTCTGTTGAAATTGTCCACATGCTTTTTGTGGATTTCAATGGCTTCTCTGTATAGCCTGGCATGGTGGTTGTGAGAGTGGTCCAGCATTTCTGTGTTCTCAATCTGCTGTGTCCAGGCTGGTTCCTCAGGTGCTCTGCTATGGCTGACTTCTCTGGTTGACCTAGTCTGCAATGCTGCTGCGTTTGGTAGTCCCGATGGAGACTTGTCCACAGCTGCATGGTACACGGTAGACTCCTGCAGAAGTGAGAGGATCCCTCTTGTCCTTTGCTGAACGGAGCATTGGTTGGATTTTCTTGGTGGGTTTGTAGATTGTTTGTATGTTGTGTTTCCTCATCAGCTTCCCTCTGTGGTCAGTGGTTCCCTTGATGTCTGGCAGGAACACTTTTCCTCTGGGTGGATCTTCATCTTGACTCTCGTGGCTTCTTCTCGGTTGTCTTGCCGCTCTTCTGATGTCTGAGGTGGAGTCTCCATTGGCCTGGAGAGCCCAGTTGAGGTGGTTCTGTTCCTCTTGGAGGAGGTGGGCTTCGCAGATTCTTTTGGCACGGTCTGCCAAGGCTTTGATGGTGCTTCTTTTTTGACTTGGGTGATGGTTGGAGTTTTTATGTAGATATCTATCTGTGTGTGTGGGTTTTCTGTAGACAGTGTGACCCAATTGTTGATCTGGTTTGCGGATGACTAGGACATCTAGGAAAGGCAGTCTTCCTTCATTTTCTTTTTCCATAGTGAACTGGATGTTTGGGTGGATGCTGTTCAGATGGTCCAGGAACCTGTTGAGTATAATAATAATAATAATAATAATAATAATAATTGTATAGAGGTTTGTTTTGCAGTTTTTGCAATTCTCCAATAGTAGTGAACTGCTGACTGTGAGAGCCGTTCAGCAGTGGAACTCTCTGCCCCGGAGGGAGTGTGGTGGAGGCTCCTTCTTTGGAAGCTTTTAAACAGAGGCTGGATGGCCATCTGTCAGGGGTGATTTGAATGCAATATTCCTGCTTCTTGGCAGAATGGGGTTGGACTGGATGGCCCAGGAGGTCTCTTCGAACTCTTTGATTCTATGATTCTATGAAAGTGCAAAAGACAAAGAGGGATCAGCAAAGGACAAGAGGGACCCTCTCACCTCTGCATCAGTCTACCGGATACCATGCTTCTGTGGACAAGTCTACAGAGGGACCACCAAACGCAGCAGCATTTCCCAAACACGCATCAAGGAACATGAAAGGCACTGCAGACTCCCTCAACCAGAGAAATCAGCCATAGCAGAGCACCTGAGGAACCAACCTGGACAAAGAAATGCTGGACCACTCTCACAACCACCATATCAGACTACACAGAGAAGCAATTGAAATCCATAAGCATGTGGACAATTTCAACAGAAAGGAGGAAACCATGAAAATGAACAAAATCTGGCTACCAGTATTAAAAAACTCTGAAATTACAACAGCACAACAACAGAGAGGAAACAAACAAGGACATCTAATCACCTCTCAACAAAAGATTGCTCCAGGCACTGCCAGGCAATCAAATGCTAATCAAGGTGGTCTGTTGAAACAGTCACACCTAGCTCCAACAGACAAGAGTTCTTTGTCCCACCCTGGGCATTATTCCACAGATATATAAACCCATTTTCCTAGTTCCAACAGACCTCACTACTTCTGAGGATGCTTGCCATAGATGCAGGCGAAACGTCAGGAGAGAATGCCTCTAGAACATGGCCATATAGCCCGAAAAAACCTATAACAACCCAGTGATTCCGGCCATGAAAGCCTTCGAGACTACAATAAACAAATAAATATATAAACTTCACTTGCGTAGTTTGCAACAGACCTCACAATCTCTGAGGATGCCTGCCATAGATGAGGGCAAAACGTCAGGAGAGAATGCTTCTGGGACATGGCCAGGCAGCCCGGAAAACTCACAGCAACCCAAATTACGGATGTTTTGCCGTTCTATCCAAATGGCCCAACAGATGTTAAACAGTGGGCTACGTCTTCAGTAAGCACTTGGAGGGAGGGCCGAAGTTGGCCCGTGCCTGGTTTGGAAGCTTTAATTCAACACATTTAATTTGACACAGTGATCCACTAATGCAAAACATTCCCTTTCCCAGAATTTGTCCCTCTTCTCTTTGTCATCCCCTTTCTCTCCGCAGAAGAGCCTTGGCAGCTCCTGGCTCTTGTTTTCGCTCCCCAGGCAGCTGGCCATCAATCGAGAAGCAAGCTGTGAACCATTCCCCCCCCCCCTTTTCCCAAGAAACAGGGCCCAGAACACATTCCCTGCTGTGCATTTGGAAGGGATGGGGATCGGGCCTCTTCCTTGACCGCTGACGGGAGAAGAAAAACATCTGGTGCAATGGCTCCCTGGCTCTTGAACACACACACACATACACACACACACAGAGGCATACACACACCCCTCTTCCAAAACCAGGGAATGTGGTTGCATAACATCACAATAAGGAATGTGGCAATGAAGCTACAGTACAGAGTTAGCAAACTGGCCTTTGAAAATACTGGCCTGAATGTAACAATCACATGCTAGTAATGCTACCTCTATTCCGCCTTGGTTAGACCACACCTGGAATATTGTGTCCAGTTCTGGGCACCACAATTCAAGAGAGATATTGACAAGCTGGAATGTGTCCAGAGGAGAGCGACTAAAATGATCAAGGGTCTGGAGAACAAGCCCTATGAGGAGCGGCTTAAGGAGCTGGGCATGTTTAGCCTGAAGAAGAGAAGGCTGGGAGAAGACATGATAAGGGCCATGTATAAATATGTGAGAGGAAGCCACAGGGAGGAGGAGCAAGCTTCCTTTCTGCTGTCCTGGAGACTAGGACGCAAAGGAACAATGGCTTCAAACTACAAGAGAGGAGATTCCATCTGAACACGAGGAAGGACTTCCTGACTGTGAGAGCCGTTCAGCAGTGGAACTCTCTGCCCCGGAGTGTGGTGGAGGCTGCTTCTTTGGAAGCTTTTAAGCAGAGGCTGGATGGCCATCTGTCAGGGGTGCTTTGAATGCAATATTCCTGCTTCTTGGCAGAATGGGGTTGGACTGGAAGGCCCATGAGGTCTCTTCCAACTCTTGGATTCTATGATGGTATGATCACTTTGTGATCAGAGGTGACCCCCCCCCCCCTTCCCTTCCAAGACTCTGTAAAAGATAGCTCATAATCAGGGAATTTGTAGTTTTGCCAAGGACACCAGGCTGAATTGATCCCATAATCCCCTATCTCTCCTCCTGTTTTTATGAATGGAGTCTGACTATTCAGTGCTCCCCTGAACTTCCATGTACCCCCCCCCCCCCATGAACTCTTATGAGTTCTTATAAACTTTCATGAACTTTATAAAAACTTGTATAAACTTTAATGGACTTAGGAACTTTCCATGGATTCTTCGCAAGCTTCCAGAGGCTTTCATGAACTTTTTGATAAAAAGAATTCATCAGTTAAGGTCAGAGCCTGGGGGAAGACGAAACCAGTTTTTGGGATTTAAGGTTTGCCTGTAGAAAATCTTGTCAGATCAGGCATCGTTTGGAAACCAAGCACAAGCCTCATGGAATTCCTGTTTAAGTGGTCTTGTCTTCATGGATTTTTTCTAGCCTTTCAAGGTGACTAGCAGCGTCTGGTCTGTTCTTGCTTCTTGTTTGATTCTTGTCTGGATAATCATTGGATTGTATTTTCATGCTTTTTGGACATTGCTTTTGATTGCTACGTTTGGACACTGTCTTATCTTGCTGCCTTTGAATGCCTTATTGCTTTTTGGAATCTTATCTATCTTTGTTTGTTGTTGTTGTTGTTCATTCATTCAGTCGTCTCCGACTCTTTGTGACCTCACGGACCAGCCACGCCAGAGCTCCCTGTCAGCCGTCACCACCCCCAGCTCCTTCAAGGTCAGCCCGGTCACTTCAAGGATGCCATCCATCCATCTTGCCCTTGGTCGGCCCCTCTTCCTTTTGCCTTCCACTTTCCCCAGCATCATTCCCTTCTCTAGGCTTTGCTGTCTCCTCATGATGTGGCATTCAAAGGACTTCAGCTTTGTCTCTAGTCTCCTTCCCTCCAATGAGCAGCCGGGCTTTCTTTCCTGGAGGATGGACTGGTTGGATCTTCTCGCAGTCCAAGGCACTCTCAGCACTTTTACAAGCATTTATTTCTACTGGCCTTTTTGCTAAGCTTTAATAGAAAGGATTGTTCCTTTACTCAACGTGTGGTGTGATTATAGTCCTGTTCTGGAGTGCAACAGATGCTATGGACAACACTGAGCAAGAGCATAACTCACACTGACACACCAGCAGCAAGGTGGGTGCAAAATCTGCAAAGCAGGACTGTGCAGGCTGGGCTGGTTTGGGGAGTTATGTTTGCCCCACTGAACTTCACGAGGCTGCAATAAATGTGCGTCAAGCGTCTCCCGAGCATAGACTTCTGCTGACTCCAGGACTGACTGCACCCACAGTAATTACAAACAGACATGTTTGAAAGCAAGAGGGGAAATGAAAGAGACCAGCTCCCAATAAACCCCAGTGGAATAAGCTCACATGTTCAAAGCCATGAAACACCCGCCCAGTTGAAATCTTGGGGGAGCTCTGACTCAGAATGCCATCACTGACCAAAGCAAAGACCTCGACTCAGTGGCTGAGATATCTAGGGAGAGGAGTGGAGGCCTTTCAGCTGGTTGTCTAAAGCAGCGTTGCTCAACCTGGGGGTCGCAAGGGGGTTTCAGTAGGGTCACCAAAGACCATCAGAAAACATATATTTCTGCTGGTCTGAGGAACCCCTTTGGCAGAGAAGGATGAAGATCTCTCCACCTGTCCTTCTCTTCCTTTTTGGAAACAGGGTGAATCCTCCCACCAAAAGCCCCCCTCTGCTGTGATTGGCCAGCCTCTCAGCCAAGGGGAGGGCTGTTTCAAGTGGGGAGCAGGCATGCTTGGTGCGTGGCAGCGTGTGCGTATGTAAGGGCAAGGGAGAGCATGTGAGGCTGGAGGGAGGCTCATACAAGCAAGTCCCTTCAAGGCATGAGGATTCTGTGGGAAGTTTAGCCCAATTCTATCGTTGGTGGGGTTCAGAATGCTCTTTGATTGCAGGTGAACTATAAATCCCAGCAACTCCAACTCCCAAATGTCAAGGTCTATTTTCCCCAAGCTCCACCAGTGCTCACATTTGGGCATATTGAGTATTTGTGCCAAGTTTGGTCCAGAACTATCATTGTTTGTGTCCACAGTTCTCTCTAGATGTAAGTGAACTACAACTTCCAAACTCAAGGTCAATGCCCACCAAACCCATCCTGTATTTTCTGTTGGTCATAAGTTTGTGTCCTAAGTTTGGTTCAATTCCATCGTTGGTGGTCTTTGGTTATAGGTGAACTAGAAATCCCAAATGTCAAGCTCTATTTCCCCCGAACTCCATCAGTGTTCACATTTGGGCATATTGAGTATTTGTGCCAAGTTTGGTCCAGATCCATCATTGCTTGAGTCCACAGTGCTCTCTGGATGTAGGTGAACTACAACTCCACAACTCAAGGTCAATGCCCACCATACCCTTCCTGTATTTTCTGTTGGTCATGGGAGTTCTGTGGGCCAAATTTGGTTGAATTCCATTGTTGGTGGAGTTCAGAATGCTCTTTGATTGTAGGTGAACTATAAATCCCAGCTACTACAACTCCCAAATGACAAAACCAGTCGCCCAAACTCACCAGTATTCAAATGAGAGTACAAAGCCGAAGCACCGGATTTTGCTCTTGGCAAAGCGAGTCTGCTCTCCGATGCTGCCAAGTGATAGCTGATAACCTGGACTCTGCTGTGTGGAAACACCGAGTTTTCAGATTGAAGCTTGGTATTGAATTCCCATCCAGGTGCCAGCAAAGAAAGAAGGCTGGACGGGGGCACAGGAGAGGGGCTGGAGCACCTGAATGGCTTGTACTGGTGGAAATGGGAGGCTGAGCCTGGCCACTCACCTGTGTTGCTAGAATAAATATTAGCAGAAAGCCGCAGCTTGGGCTCTTGTTGCTTTCCTGAAAGCACAAGGCGTAAGAACACTAAAAGGAAACACAGATGGCAGTCCGGGTGCTGCGTACAACACACTTCTGCAACAAGCATGGCCTTCCTCCAGGTGTTTTAATAGAATCCAAGAGTTGGAAGAGACCTCCTGGGCCATCCAGTCCAACCCCATTCTGCCAAGAAGCAGGAATATTGCATTCAAATCACCCCTGACAGATGGCCATCCAGCCTCTGCTTAAAAGCTTCCAAAGAAGGAGCCTCCACCACACTCCGGGGCAGAGAGTTCCACTGCTGAACGGCTCTCACAGTCAGGAAGTTCTTCCTCATGTTCAGATGGAATCTCCTCTCTTGTAGTTTGAAGCCATTGTTCCATTGCGTCCTAGTCTCCATGGAAGCAGAAAACAAGCTCGTCCCTGTGGCTTCCTCTTAGTCTCCAGGGAAGCAGAAAACAAGCTTGCTCCCTCCTCCTCCCTGTGGCTTCCCCTCACATATGTATACATGGCTATCATATCTCCTCTCAGCCTTCTCTTCTTCCGGCTAAACATGCCCAGCTCCTTAAGCCGCTCCTCATAGGGCTTGTTCTCCAGACCCTTGATCATTTTGGTCGCCCTCCTCTGGACACATTCCAGCTTAGAGTCAATATCTCTCTTGAATTGTGGTGCCCAGAATTGGACACAATATTCCAGGTGTGGTCTAACCAAAGTGGAATAGAGCATGGGGAGCAGGACTTCCCTAGATCTAGACACTAGGCTCCTATTGATGCAGGCCAAAATCCCATTGGCTTTTTTTGCCGCCACATCACATTGTTGGCTCATGTTTTGGGACTGCCTATGCCACAGTTTTTAAGGTTGGCTTTGAGGACAGGAAAAGAGATTGAAAAATGGGCTCAAAGCCAACCTTAAAAACTGTGGCGTAGACACCGAGAACTGGGAAGCCCTGGCCCTTGAGCACTCCAGCTGGAGGTCAGCTGTGACTAGCAGTGCTGTAGAATTTGAAGAGGTATGAATGGAGGGCAGAAGAGAGAAACATGCCAAGAGGAAAGCACGTGAAACCAATCCTGACTGGAAACCACCTGGAAACCAATGCCCTCACTGTGGGAGAACATGCAGGTCAAGAAGAGGGCTCCACAGTCACCTATGGACTCACTGTCAGGACACCGCACTTGGAGGGCCATCATCCTTGGACTACGAGGGATCTTCTAAGGAAGTAAGTAATACTCGTCTCCGGTGAGGAATCTGGCTGCTGCTCGTTGAACTATTTGAAGCTTCCGAACAGTCTTCAAAGGCAACCCCACGTAGAGCACATTGCAGTAGTCCATTCTCGATGTAACAAGAGCATGAGCCACCATAGCCAAGGCTGACTTTCCAAGATATGGGCATAACTAGCATGTAAGTTTTAATTGTGCAAAGCCTGGAACCCCACTGCCAAGACCTGGGGTTCTAGGCTCAGCGATGAGTCCCAATCTGTGAACTAGATTAACAGATCATGGTTCTTCCTCCCACCCTGGACATTCCATAGGTATATTTACTCAACTGGCTTGACCACTATCAGATCCTCTGTAGATGCCAATAGCCACAGGTGAAGGTGAAATGCAAAAAGGAGAAAATGCTGCTAGAACATAGAATCCTAGAATCCAAGAGTTGGAAAAGACCTCCTGGGCCATCCAGTCCAACCCCATTCTGCCAAGAAGCAGGAATATTGCATTCAAATCACCCCTGACAGATGGCCATCCAGTCTCTGTTTCAAACCTCCAAAGAGGGAGCCTCCACCACACTCTGAGGCAGAGAGTTCCACTGCTGAACAGCTCTCACAGTCAGGAAGTTCTTCTTCATGTTCAGATGGAATCTTCTTTCCCGTAGTTTAAAGCCGTTGTCCCATTGTGTCCTAGTCTCCAGGGCAGCAGAAGACAAGCTTGCTCCCTCCTCCCTATGACTTCCTCTCACATATTTATCCATGGCTATCATGTCTCCTCTCAGCCTTCTCTTCTGCAGGCTAAACATGCCCAGCTCCTTAAGCCGCTCCTCATAGGGCTTGTTCTCCAGACCTTTGATCATTTTTGTGCTGGTACGGCTGTACCAGGAGCTTCAGCTTCATTTTCTTTCTATTGAGTGTTTGCATATATTCCAAGGTTCCATGCATTTTGCAGTAAGGTGGCTTCCCTTAGTTTGCAATTATAGGGCCAATGACATGTCTATCATTAAGTTTTGGTTCAACCCCTTTTTCCAGGTCTCTGGGAGCGAAAGGGAACCATTTTTAGTTCAGTCTTATAGTGGAAAGCTTAGCTACAGGACGTGGATCCGCTCCATCTGTAGACAAGCTTCGTTTCTCACAGCATCTCCGGGGGAAACAGCTCCACATTTTTGGTGGAAAAAATCCAAAAGAACTCCAGCTGGAGAATCTACAAAGCCTTGGCTGGTAGGTCTACTCGGGTAACCAGAAGCAATTGGAGCCGGGAGTAGAGCCCAAACCAACAAGCATAGAAAGTAGATTGCCTGGGAGGGGTTAAAAAGGTTTTCCTTGTTAAAGAAAAGAAACCGTTCACGAAGCCAGTTACCTGTCCATTTGGGCAAGTTAAGAAGCATTTGTTTGACTTGTTGAAGATCTGAGAAGTGTTTGTTTAAATTGTGAAAGATCTGAGCAATAATAAAGGACTTTGTTAAACTTTTCAAGCATCTAAAGACTTTTATATAGGAAAATCCTTAGAGCCTCTCAGCCAAGGCAAACTGGCTTCCTGCTGGGCACAAAGAACACATCCTGTTCTAAAGACAATTATTATAGGCCCAGCGCATGACAGCACATTTTTAGTCACCCTCCTCTGGACACATTCCAGCTTGTCATCATCTCCCTTCCATTGTGGTATTGGCCACACAGCTCGGAAACCACCCATTGACTCCCCAGATTTGATTGTGTGCCAGGAGCTTCAACCCCCGTTTTCTTTCTTTGCTTGTTTGCATGAATTCCTTTAGGGCATGCATTTTGCAATCTGGCAGCTTCCTCCAGGTTGCAATCATAGGGCCAACGACCCATCGATCATCGTTAAGTTCTTTAGTTCTGCCCCTTTTTCCAGGTTGTTGTTGTTCATTCGTTCAGTCGTCTCCAACTCTTTGTGACTTCATGGACCAGCCCGCGCCAGAGCTCCCTGTCAGCTGTCACCACCCCCAGCTCCTTCAAGGTCAGTCCAGTCACTTCAAGGATGCCATCCATCCATTTTTCCAGGTTAGGAGGGGAAAAGGGACCTTTAGCTCAGTCTTACAGTTGAAGCCCAACTACAGGACGTGTGAATTTTTCCCTCCTGTAGAAAAGCTTCGTTTCTTACAAGCTTGGCTGGGGAAGACAATTCTCACAGATTTACTAAGAAATACAGCACAGCCCGTGTTGGGGTTAAAGAAACAGATCCACGGCATTCGTGGAAAAAATCCAAAGGACTCCAGCTGGAAAATCTTCAGAGTTTTAACCGGTAAGGTCTACTCGGGTACCCATAAAGCAAATTGGAACCGGGAGTAGGGCCCCACGCCAGCTAAGCCTAAAAGACAGATTGCCCAGGGAGGGGTCAAAAGGATTTCCCTCATAGAAGAGAGAAACAGTTCATGTCCATTGTGGACAAGTTAAGAAATATTTGGTTGATTTGTTGAAGATCTAAAAAGTATTTGACTGATTTGTTGCACCAATAAAGAACTTTGTTAAACTTTCCAAGCTTTTAAAGACTTTGTATAGCAGTGGTTCTCAACCTTCCTAATGCCGTGACCCCTTAATGCAGTCCCTCATGTGGTGGTGACCCCCAACCATAATATTGTTTTGTTGCTACTTCGTAACAGTCATTTTACTACTGTTATAAATCATAATGTAAATATCTGATATATAGGATGCATTTTCATTCACCAAACTGGGCACAAATACCCAATACACCCAAATGTGAATGCTAGTGGGGTTGGGGGAGGATTGATTTTGTAATTTGGGAGTTGTAGTTGCTGGGATTTATAGTTCAGTTATAATCAAAGAGCATTTTGAACGCCACCAGCGATGGATTTCAACCAAACTTCACTCCCATGACCAATGGAAAACACTGGAAGGGTTTGATGGGCATTGACCTTGAGTTTGGGAGTTGTAGTTCACCTATCTCCAGAGAGCACTGTGGACTCATGCAATGGTGGATCTGGACCAAACTTGGCACAAATCCTCAATATGCCCAAATGTGAGCACTGGTGGAGTCTGGGGAAAATAGATCTTGACATTTGGGAGTTGTAGTTGCTGGGATTTATAGTTCATTGCAATCAAAGAACATTCTGAAGTCCAGCCATAGAATTGGGTCAAACTTCCCACATGGAACCCCCATGGCCATCAGAAAATACTGTGTTTTCTTATGGTCTTTGGCGACCCCTCTGACACCCCCTTGCGACCCCCTCAGGGGTCCCGACCCCCAGGTTGAGAAACACTGTTGTATAGGGAAATCCATAGGGCGTCTCAGCCGAGGCACCCCGGCGTCCCACTGGGCACATAAAGATCACGTCCTGTTAATAGACAATTGCTACAGGCCCAGCGTGTGACAGCACAGATTGTGTCTTCCTGCCGGGCAGAACAGGGGTGGACTAGATGGCCTTTAGGCATTGCTTCCAATTGTGGTTCTATGTTCTATGTCTGGGGGTGGCTGGGAAAGCAGGGAATCCCTGGGCAAGCACACTCTCTCAGCCTCAGAGGAAGGAAGGCTGGTGGAGGCTTCCTCCTTGAGCCACTGACCAATATCTAAAAAGGTAAAGGTAAAGGTAGCCCCCTGACATTAAGTCCAGTCATGTCTGACTCTGGGGTGTGGTGCTCATCTCCATTTCTAAGCCGAAGAGCCAGCGTTGTCCGTAGACACCTCCAAGGTCATGTGGCCATAGGCATGACTGCCAATATCTACATGGAACTATTTCAAGCTATTTCATACCTGCAGGAAACCACCAGCTGAGGACACCCAGGTGTCTCTCTCTCTCTCCTTCCCACCTCAATCCAAGGAAACTATTTGGGTTGTCGACCACAAACGGAACATGAGTCAACAAGGTGAAGCGGCATCTGAAAAAGCCAATGTGATTCTCAGCTGCATCGATAGGAATGTAGAGTCATTAGTCAAGGGAAGAAATAGTCCCACTGTATTCTATGTCGGTCAGACACGGAAAACGGTGTCCGTTTTGGGCAGCAGCGTTCAGGAAAGATGCAAAAAGGGGAAAGTATTCAGAGAAGGGGGACCAGAAATGTCTGGAAACTACGAATCCCTGAGGGAGGTGGGGATGTTTACCTTGGAGAAAAAAAAGAGTGAAGAAGGGACACGAGAGTCGTCTTTAAATATTGGAAAATATATTTTTTAAATATTGGAAAGGGTGTCCCATTGAGGTGAGGTCAAGCCTGGTTTCTGTTGCTCTGGACACAACGGAGCCATGGATTCAAAGTGCAAGAAGATGTTCAAAGTGCAACTTATTTATTTATCGTGTCATAGAATCATAGAATCAAAGAGTTGGAAGAGACCTCTTGGGCCATCCAGTCCAACCCCATTCTGCCAAGAAGCAGGAATATTGCATTCAAATCACCCCTGACAGATGGCCATCCAGCCTCTGCTTAAAAGCTTCCAAAGAAGGAGCCTCCACCACACTCCGGGGCAGAGAGTTCCACTGCTGAACGGCTCTCACAGTCAGGAAGTTCTTCCTCATGTTCAGCAATCAGACCATTGTATTGCATTCCTAACAGAACAAAACAAACAAACAGATAAAAAAAAACACCACAAATTTTGCAAACTTGGTAGTTGATTAGATGTCCTCTGACCAGTCTCTGGCCACTTGGAGTGCTTCTGATGTTGCTGCAAGAAGGTCCTCCCTTGTGCATCATGTGGCAGGGCTCAGGGTGCATTGCAGCAGGTGGTCAGTGGTGTGCTCTTCTCCACACTCGCATGTCGTGGATTCCACTTTGTGGCCCCATTTCTTAAGATTGGCTCTGCATCTCGTGGTGCCAGAGCACAGTCTGTTCGGCGCCTTCCAAGTTGCCCAGTCTTCTGTGTGCCCAGGTATCATTTGGTATCACCCACGGATTGAGGTTCTGGGTTTGAGCCTGCCACTTTTGGACTCTCGCTTGCTGAAGTGTTCCAGCGAGTGTCTCTGTAGATCTAAGAAAACTATTAGGGCTGGGTAACCACGGAAAAATTTGTTTCTAATCTCGATTCGTTTTTAAGGGATCCATCACGTTTCGTTTCTTTAAAGAATTCCGAAATTTTCCTTTTAAAAATTTCGAAATATACGAAATTTCGTAAATTTCGAATTGATTCGTTAATGGCGGACGCGATTGCACAATATGCTAAAAAAACCTCCAAATATGCTAAAAATATGCTGAAAAAACGTCCAAATGGGACAGGGGGAACTTCTGAAGCTTCCCTCTCCCTCTGTTGTTGACTGTTGGTGAGATAAAACAAACAACAACTATAAAACTTGCACCAGGCATGCGAAAATAATTACGAAACAATCTCGAAACAATTATGAAACAATTACGAAACAATTACGAAATAAGTTGAAAAATTGTTTCGAATCTATTTAACTCCTCACACTATTCCAAAATGGCTCAATATCGGATCGTAAGCTAATTTAAATATGAATTAATAACGAATTACGAAATTAACGAACGAAACCGCCCAGCCCTAAAAACTATTTCTTGATTTAAGTCGTTGACATGCTGGCTGCTACCCAAACAACTCAGTGATTCCAGCCATGAAAGCCTTCGACAATACATAAATTAGTTAAATTAGCCTCCCTGCATAAGCGGTACCTAAATTTCCTACTTGAGAAATGCAACTGTCTTTTGGGCTGCAAAGGTCAACAGCAAGCTAGACCAATGGTCGGAGGCTTACTCCGACCCGGGCTGTCTTCGACCTCATGACCTTTCGGTCAGTAGTGTCTCTGTAGATCTAAGAAAACTACTTCTTGATTTAAGTCGTTGACATGCTGGCTGATACCAAACAACTCAGTGATTCCGGCCATGAAAGCCTTTGACAATACATCAATTAGTTAAATTAGCCTCCCTGCATAAGCGGTACCTACATTTCCTACTTGACAAATACAACTGCCTTTCAGGCTGCAAAGGTCAACAGCAAGCTAGACCAATGGTAGGGAGCTTACTCCGACCCAGGCTGGCTTTGTACTCGTGACCTTTGGGTCAGTAGTGATTTTAAAGCAGCTGACTCCCACCAGCTGCGCCACAATAAACAACCATAATAACATAAACAAACATCTTGTAGAACAGGCATGGGCAAACTTTGGCCTTCCACCAGGTGTTTTGGACTTCAAAAAGCCAACCCTAAAAATTGTGGCACAGACACCAAGAACTGGGAAGCCCTGGTCTTTGAGTGCTCTAACTGGAGGTCAGCTGTGACCAGCAGTGCTGTGGAATTCGAAGAGGCACGAACGGAGGGAGAAAGGGAGAAACGTGCCAAAAGTAAGTTGGAAGCGAAGTGTGAATGTTGCCATTGTGTCAGGAAGTCCTTCCTAAGTCGTGTTTTGGTGGGACCCATTTCTCCTGCCTGGGCCCCCCTCCCTCTCTCGCCCCTCCCTGCCTGAGAGGAGGAGGAGGAGGGGCCAGGGGGCGTGGCCTGGAGAGGGGAAGGAGGGGGGTCCTTCTATCCATCCTTCTATCCCTCCATCCCTCCCTTCATCCATCCCTCGAGCCAGGCAGCGCAACCAGGGCTCGGGCGGCGCCGGGGAGCGGGGCGGCGGCGCAGAAGGTGAGGAGGGGGCTCTCAGGGGGGCGGGGGCAGCCCGAGGGAGGGAGGGAGGGAGGGAGGGAGGGACGGGACTGGACCTCTCCTGGGGGTGGGTGGGTTTCAGGGGGAGGGTCTGCGGGTCTCTTCCTTCGGGATGCGGCCGAAGGCGGGCTGGAAGCAGGGGACCCTTGGAAGGAAGAAGGAAGGAAGGAAGGAAGGAAGGAAGGAAGGAAGGAAGGAAGGGAGAAAAGGAGAAAAAGGAAGGAAGAGAGAAATGGAGGGAGAAAGGAAAGAAGGGAGAAAAGAAAGAAGGAAGGAAGAAAAAAGTTAGGAAGGAAGGAAGGAAAGGAGGAAGGAAAGAAGGGAGAAAAGGAGGAAGGAAGGAAGGAAGGAAGGAAGGAAGGGGGAAAAGGAGGAAGGGAGAAAAGAAAGAAAGAAGGAAGAAAAAAGTTAGGAAGATAGGAAGGAAGGAAATAAGGGACAAAAGAAGGGAGGGAGGGAGGGAGAAAAGGAGGGAGGAAGGAAGGGAGAAAAGGAGGAAGGAAGGGAGGGAGGGAGGGAGAAAGGAAAGAAGGAAGGAAGGGAGAAAAGGAGAAAGAAAGAAAGAAAGAAAGGGAGAAAAAGAGGAGGGAAGGAAGGAAGGGAGAAAAGGAGGAAGGAAGGAAGGGAGAAAGGAAAGAAAAAAGGAAGGGAGAAAAGGAGAAAGAAAGAAAGAAAGAAAGAAAGAAAGAAAGGAAGGAAGGGAGGAGGGAAGGAAGGAAGGGAAAAAAGGAGAAAGGAAGGAAAGAAGGAAAGAAGGAAGGGAGAAAGGAAAGAAGGAAGGAAGGGAGAAAAGAAGGGAGAAAGGGAGAAAAGGAGGAAGGAAGGAAGGGAGAAAGGAAAGAAAAAAGGAAGGGAGAAAAGGAGAAAGAAAGAAAGGAAGGGAGGAGGGAAGGAAGGAAGGAAGGAAGGAAGGGAAAAAAGGAGAAAGGAAGGAAAGAAGGAAAGAAGGAAGGGAGAAAGGAAAGAAGGAAGGAAGGGAGAAAAGGAGGAGGGAAGGAAGGGAGAAAAGGAGAAAGGAAGGAAGGAAGGGAGAAAAGGAGAAAGGAAGGAAGGGAGAAAAGGAAAAAGGAAGGAAGGAAGGGAGAAAAGGAGAAAGGAAGGGAGAAAAGAAGGGAGAAAAGGAGGAGGGAAGGAAGGGAGAAAAGGAGAAAGGAAGGAAGGAAGGAGGCTCAGAAGAGGGACAAATGTGGGCTTCTGGAAGGGGGGGCACCCTGACCCACTTCTCGCCTCTCCCTTTCTATATTCAGAAGTTGTGTGGAGGGGGTGAGAAAAGAGCAAAGGCGACCCAAAGAAAGAAGGGGATTTTTTTGACCAGGCAGGACACGGAAACCTTGCAATCTTGCAAAACTAAATCTGCAAACCCACCCTAGGCTCCTGGGACTCAGCTGCAGAAACTCTCTTGCCAACCTGGCCCTCCTGCTCCGCTAGTTTCCAGCCTTCCTTACCCTATTTCCACAATACTATATATATATAATAACCACACTTCTACTATTAAGAAACATTCCTCTGCTTTAAAAAAAAATCCCAGCAGTTGAAATGTGATCCTTCTTTGCTCTGAACAAGGCCACAAACAAGTCCCGAACTTTTTTCTCTTTGACCCCCGCCATCCCCAAAGAGCCTTTCATAACTGCTTTCAGATTTCACTAACTAGGTGACAAACTTGGAAAACTTTTCTGTTCCTGGTTTGAAAGTGTTATTTCCTATTTAATTGCTCAGCCTTTACTTTGAAAGTAGTTCTTCTGCTCCAGCAAACTAGGTTGAATTGGGATGAGATAGGCATTGAAAAACTAGAGCCAAAACAAAGGCTTTACGGGGTTGCTGTGAGTTTTCTGGGCTGTCTGACCATGTTCCAGAAGCATTCTCTCCTGACGTTTCGCCCCTGTCTCTGGCAGGTTGAGAGGTCAGTTGGAAATTAGGCAAGTGTAGGGTGGGAGAAAAAACTCTTGTCTGTTGGAGGCAGGTGTGAATGTTGCAGTTGGCCACCTTGATTAGTATTTAATGACCTTGCAGCTTCAAAGCCTGTCTGCTTACTGGGTTGTTGTAGGTTTTTCCGGGCTATATGCCCCCGGTGCCGCAATGGGTTAAAGCGCTGAGCTTGCTGACCGAAAGGTTGCAGGTTCGATTTCGGGGAGCGGCGTGAGCTTCCGCTGTCAGCACTAGCTTCTGCCAACCTAGCAGTTTGAAAACATGCAAATGTGAGTAGATCAAAAGGTACCACTCCAATGGGAAGGTAATGGCGCTCCATGCAGTAATGCTAATGGCCACATGACCTTGGAGGTGTCTATGGACAACGCTGGCTCTTCAGCTTAGAAATGGAGATAAGCACCAACCCCCAGAGTCAGACATGACTGGACTTAATGTCAGGGAACAACCTTTACTATGGCCATGTTCTAGAGGCATTCTCTCCTGATGTTTCACCTGCATCCTCAGAGATAGTGAGGATGCTTGCCATAGATGCAGGCGAAACGTCAGGAGAAAATGCCTCTATAATTGCCCATATAGCCTGAAAAAACCTACAACAACCCAGTGATTCTGTCCATGAAAGCCTTCGACAATACATTGCCTGCTTCCTGCCTGGGGGAATCCTTTGTTGGGAGGTGTTAGGCAGGAAGCAGCCAAGCCTTGACACTGCATGGCCATTCAATTCTCATCAAGGTGGCCATTTGCAACATTCACACTTGCCTCAAGCAGACAAGAGTTCTTCCTCCCACCTTGGACATTATTCTACAGGTATATAAACTTCTAGTTTTCAACAGACATCTCTGAGGATGCATGGCATAGATGTGGGTGAAACATCAGGAGAGAATGCTTCGGGGGGCAGGAAAGGGATCAGGGGTCAAGCCCTTTCATTCTCAGCCTTTTGGGGTCTCTCTGGAGCAGAGACACTTCTCTCCCAAATTGAGACCTTGCAGCTTCAAAGGCTGGCTGATTGTTGCCTGGGGGAATCCTTTGTTGGCATGTGATTAGCTGGCCCTGATTGATTCATGTCTGGAATTTCCCTGCTTTTTGAGTGTTGTTCGTTATTTACTGTCCTGATTTTAGAGTTTTTTAAAAAAAATACTGATAGCCAGATTTTTTTCTGGGTTGTTGTAGGCTTTTTGGGCTGTATGGCCATGTTCTAGAAGCATTCTCTCCTGACGTTTCGCCTGCATCTATGGCAAGCATCCTCAGAGGTAGTGAGGTCTGTTGGAACTAGGAAAATTGGGTTTATATATCTGTGGAATGACCAGGGTGGGACAAAGGACTCTTGTCTGTTGGAGCTAGGTGTGAATGTTTCTACTGACCACCTTGATTAGCATTGGATGACCTGGCAGTGCCTGGGGCAATCTTTTGCTGAGAGGTGATTAGGAGTCCCAGATTGTTTCCCCTCTGTTGTTTTGCTGTTGTAATTTTAGAGTTTTTTTAAATACTGGTAGCCAGATTGTGTTCATTTTCTTGGTTTCCTCCTTTCTGTTGAAATTGTCCACATGCTTCTTGTGGATTTCAATGGCTTCTCTGTGTAGCCTGACATGGTGGTTGTGAGAGTGGTCCAGCATTTCTGTGTTCTCCAATCATATGCTGTGTCCAGGTGCTCTGCCAAAGCTAAAAATCAGTTATTTGCACCCAGGCAGGAATCAGCCAGGCCTTGAAGCTGGAAGGCTTTGCAATGATAATCAAGGTGGTCAATGGCAACACCTTGGGCATTACTCCACAGGGAGATATATATATATATATATATATATATATAAACCTCACTTTCCTAGTTTCCAACAAACCTCAACCTCTGAGGATACCTGCCATAGATGTGGGCGAAACGTCAGGAGAGAATGCTTCTGGAACATGGCCAGAAAGCCTGGAAAAGTCATAGCAACCTCTGAGGAAGCCTGCCATAGATGTGGGCGAAACATCAGGAGAGAATGCTTCTGGAACATGGCCAGACAGCCTGGAAAAGTCATAGCAACCTCTGAGGATGCCTGCCATAGATGTGGGCGAAACCTCAGGAGAGAATGCTTCAGGAATATGGCCAGACAGCCTGGAAAAGTCATAGCAACTTCTGAGGATGCCTGCCATGGATGTGGGCGAAACGTCAGGAGAGAATGCTTCTGGAATATGGCCAGACAGTCTGGAAAAGTCATTGCCACCTCTGAGGATGCCTGCCATAGATGTGGGCGAAACGTCAGGAGAGAATGCTTCTGGAGCATGGCCAGACAGCCTGGAAAAGTCATAGCAACTTCTGAGGATGCCTGCCATGGATGTGGGCGAAACGTCAGGATAGAATGCTTCTGGAGCATGGCCAGACAGTCTGGAAAAGTCATAGCAATCTCTGAGGATGCCTGCCATAGATGTGGGCAAAACGTCAGGAGAGAATGCTTCTGGAGCATGGCCAGACAGCCTGGAAAAGTCATAGCAACTTCTGAGGATGCCTGCCATGGATGTGGGCGAAACGTCAGGAGAGAATGCTTCTGGAACATGGCCACACAGCCTGGAAAAGTCATAGCAATCTCTGAGGATGCCTGCCATAGATGTGGGCGAAACGTCAGGAGAGAATGCTTCTGGAGCATGGCCAGACAGCCTGGAAAAGTCATAGCAACTTCTGAGGATGCCTGCCATGGATGTGGGCAAAACGTCAGGATAGAATGCTTCTGGAGCATGGCCAGACAGCCTGGAAAAGTCATAGCAACCTCTGAGGATGCCTGCCATAGATGTGGGTGAAACGTCAGGAGAGAATGCTTCGGGAATATGGCCAGACAGCCTGGAAAAGTCATAGCAACTTCTGAGGATGCCTGCCATGGATGTGGGCGAAACGTCAGGAGAGAATGCTTCTGGAACATGGCCACACAGCCTGGAAAAGTCATAGCAATCTCTGAGGATGCCTGCCATAGATGTGGGCGAAACGTCAGGAGAGAATGCTTCTGGAGCATGGCCAGACAGCCTGGAAAAGTCATAGCAACCTCTGAGGATGCCTGCCATGGATGTGGGCAAAACGTCAGGATAGAATGCTTCTGGAGCATGGCCAGACAGCCTGGAAAAGTCATAGCAACCTCTGAGGATGCCTGCCATAGATGTGGGCGAAACGTCAGGAGAGAATGCTTCTGGAGCATGGCCAGACAGCCTGGAAAAGTCATAGCAACCTCTGAGGATGCCTGCCATAGATGTGGGTGAAACGTCAGGAGGGAATGCTTCTGGAGCATGGCCAGACAGCCTGGAAAAGTCATAGCAACTTCTGAGGATGCCTGCCATGGATGTGGGCGAAACATCAGGAGAGAATGCTTCTGGAGCCTGTCCAGACAGCCCAGAAAAGTCATAGCAACCTCTGAGGATCCCTGCCATAGATGTGGGCAAAACATCAGGAGAGAATGCTTCTGGAACATGGCCAGACAGCCTGGAAAAGTCATAGCAACCTCTGAGGATGCCTGCCATAAATGTGGGCAAAACATCAGGAGGGAATGCTTCTGGAACATGGCCAGACAGCCTGGAAAAGTCATAGCAACCCAATAATAGCACCCCACCTCCCTGACTTAATGTTGGAGTTGGGCAACGTGGCATGAAGGATCTTTTGCCTCTTTAGATGTTGTCATCCGCCTTGAGTGCCCACTGGGGATTCCTGTGTTCGCTGCTTTGGGGTTGGACGCTGTCGTGGCCATCTGGACCTCTTTGTGTTATGTATTATACACTCCATGGGTCAATTCCCCCTTTTTTTGGACCGCCTAAAGGCAACTTTGATTTTGCCATTTATGTAAGAGGCACCATTTGACTCTGGAATGGGGTTTTGAGCATGCACCGTCTGCAAATGCCTCTCTCTCTCCCTCCCAGGCCATTTCCTTTGGAGGACTCCCTCTTTGCTCCTTGCCTTGACCGCTTGCATTACGAAACTCTGCCCCACTCAACCCACCCACAACTAAAACGTCCTCCTCCTTCCATAAACACAAACATGTCTTCTGAAGCTCCATTTGGTCTGCGTCTTCTTCCCAAAGAAGAGACTTGGGAGGAGAGAGGGCATGGGTTGGCCTGCTTGGGGGTCACCGAAGGTCCTGGCACCGGTCAGAGGGATGCATGGGGTCCCGAGGAAGGGGAGCAAGCCCTTTCCCCTCCTTTGCAAAACTGTTAGTCTACTGGGAGGCGTTTGGGCGGGAGCGTCCGTCTCCTTGGCAAGCCTCCCTGGCTTTGGGCTGCAGGCGGACTTTCTGTTCCCTTTCAAGAGGTCATTGGGGGCCAAGGCTGGGCCTCCTCCTCCATGACGCTTGCTAAGGCTGGCCACTCAAAGGACCTTCCTTGGCTCGGATGCGCTGCTGGGGTGCCAGCTGGGCAGTCCGTTCCTGATGGGCAGCACCCGAGTTGAGTCTGGAATCATAGAATCCTAGAATCAAAGAGTTGGAAGAGACCTCCTGGGCCATCATCCAGTCCAACCCCATTCTGCCAAGAAGCAGGAATATTGCATTCAAATCACCCCTGACAGATGGCCATCCAGCCTCTGCTTAAAAGCTTCCAAAGAAGGAGCCTCCACCACACTCCAGGGCAGAGAGTTCCACTGCTGAACAACTCTCACAGTCATAGAATCATAGAATCAAAGAGTTGGAAGAAACCTCCTGGGCCATCATCCAGTCCAACCCCATTCTGCCAAGAAGCAGGAATATTGCATTCAAATCACCCCTGACAAATGGCCATCCAGCCTCTGCTTAAAAGCTTCCAAAGAAGGAGCCTCTACCACACTCCGAGGCAGAGAGCTCCACTGCTGAACGGCTCCACAGTCAGGAAGTTCTTCCTAATCTTCTTTCTTGTAGATTCCATCTGAACATGAGGAAGAACTTCCTGACTGTGAGAGCCGTTCAGCAGTGGAACTCTCTGCCCTGGAGTGTGGTGGAGGCTCCTTCTTTGGAGATTCTTCCTCATGTTCAGATGGAATCTCCTCTCTTGTAGTTTGAAGACATTGTTCCCTTGCGTCTCCAAGGAAGCAGAAAACAAGCTTGCTCCCTCCTCCTCCCCGTGGCTTCCTCTCACATATTTATGCATGGCTATCGTATCTCATCTCAGCCTTCTCTTCTTCAGGCTAAACATGCCCAGCTCCTTAAGCCGCTCCTCATAGGGCTTGTTCTCCAGATCCTTGATCATTTGAGTCGCCCTCCTCTGGACACATTCCAGCTTGTCAATATTTCCCTTCAATTGTGGTGCCCAGAATTGGACACAATGTTCCAGGTGTGGTCTAACCAAAGCAGAATATAACATGGGGAGCATGACTTCTCTGGATCTAGACACTATGCTCCTCTTGATGCAGGCCAAAATCCCATTGGCTTTTTTTGCCGCCACATCACATTGTTGGCTCATGTTTAACTTGCTGTCCGCAAGGACTCCAAGATCTTTTTCACACGTCCTGCTCTTGAGCCAGGCCTCACCGTCCCCCATTCTGTATCTTTGCATTTCGTTTTTTTCTGGAGAAGGTGGAGAAGTCAGAGTGCCACTTTAGAGCCCATGGAGGAGGAGGCTCTCAAGTGGCTCAAATGTTAAACGGATGGCTTCAGCCACATTGGACAGGCTTGTGAGGTGGGCCAGCCTTGGGTCTGTGCAAAGAGCGCAGCCTCCCCTTCTGGGTTGCTGTGTCTGCTCAAAAGAGGGGCAGGATCCGCACCAGGCATCTCCAATGCCAAAGCCATGAGCTCCCCTTACCTGGCATTGACAGGGATTGCTGGATCCCAGAGCAGGAACACCTCTGTCCTTAAACTGGCAGGAATGTGTCCAGAGGAGGGCGACTCAAATGATCAAGGGTCTGGAGAACAAGCCCTATGAGGAGCAGCTTAAGGAGCTGGGCATGTTTAGCCTGAAGAAGAGAAGGCTGAGAGGAGGCATGATGAGAGCCATGGATAAATATGTGAGAGGAAGCCACAGGGAGGAGGAGGGAGCAAGCTTGTTTTCTGCTTCCCTGGAGACTAGGACGCAATGGAACAATGGCTTCAAACTACAAGAGAGGAGATTCCATCTGAACATGAGGAAGAACATCCTGACTGTGAGAGCCGTTCAGCAGTGGAACTCTCTGCCCCGGAGTGTGGTGGAGGCTCCTTCTTTGGAAGCTTTTAAACAGAGGCTGGATGGCCATCTGTCAGGGGTGCTTTGAATGCAATATTCCTGCTTCTTGGCAGAATGGGGTTGGACTGGATGGCCCAGGAGGTCGCTTCCAACTCTCGGATTCTATGATTCTAAACACCACACCATGGTAGTAAAATCAGCAAGCAGTTTATTGAAGGAGGTATGTAAGCAAAACAGTAAAAATGGTAAAAACAGTGTAGTTCAAAACAGTATTATCCAATAATTTTAAAAATGCCATCCAAGCCAGAATTGAAAAGTCGACAACAGATCCCAAATGTAGACTCTGCAAGGAAGCAGGTGAAACAATAGATCCCATCCTCAGCTGCTGCAAGAAGATCGCAAAGACAGACTCCAAGCAAAGGCACAACACCCTTGCTCCGATGATTCATTGGAACTTGTGCCACAAATCCCTCTGGGACTTCCGAATTCAGACAGATAGAGTTTTGGAGCATAATACTCCTGACCTCACAATCGTGTTAAGTATGGATTGTGGATGTTGCAATCCCAGGTTACAGCAGGATTGAAGAGAAACAACTGGAAAAGCTGACACGATATGAGGATTTAAAGATCGAACTGCAAAGACTCTGGAACAAGCCAGTCAAAGGGGTCCCAGTGGTGATGGGCACACTGAGTGCAGTGCCTAAAGACCTTGGCCTGTATTTAAACACAATCGGTGCTGACAAAATTACCACCTGCCAGCTGTAGAAGACCACCTTACTGGGATCTGCATGCATTATTCACCGATACGTCACACAGTCCTAGACACTTGGGAAGCGTTCGACGTGTGATCTAATACAAGAGCTAGCAGAGTGATCTTGTTTGCTGTGGACTCATCTTGTTGTGTTTCAAATAGTAATAATAATAATAATAATAATAATAATAATAATAATAATTTGTATCCCGCCTCCATCTCCTTGGAGGCACTTGGGACGGCTTACATGGTGACTAAGCCCAGTCAACATATTTAAAATAGTTAACTATATGTAGATAAAGCAGCAAAATTAGCATAAATAAATAAATAAATAAATAAATAAAAATAGTAAAGTTCCTAAAACAAAGGATAGTCCATGAGCTTCAGGGCAAAATGTGATCCATAGAATCCTAGAGTTGGAAGAGACCTCCTGGGCCCTCATCCAGTCCAACCCCATTCTGCCAAGAAGCAGGAATATTGCATTCAAAGCACCCCTAACAGATGGCCATCCAGCCTCTGTTTAAAAGCCTCCAAAGAAGGAGCCTCCACCACACTCCGGGGCAGAGAGTTCCACTGCTGAACGGCTCTCACAGTCAGGAAGTTGTTCCTCATGTTCAGGTGGAATCTCCTCTCTTGTAGTTTGAAGCCACTGTTCTATTGCGTCCTAGTCTCCAGGACAGCTCCCTCCTCCCTATGACTTCCTCTCACATATTTATACATGGCTATCATGTCTCCTCTCAGCCTTCTCTTCTTCAGGCTAAACATGCCCATCTCCTTAAGCCGCTCCTCGTAGGGCTTATTCTCCAGACCCTTGATCATTTGAGTCGCCCTCCTCTGGACACATTCCAGCTTGTCAATATCTCTTGAATTGTGGTGCCCAGAATTGGACACAATATTCCACTTGTGGTCTAAGCAGAGCGGAATAGAGCATGGGGAGCAGGACTTCCCTAGATCTAGACACTAGGCACCTATTGACGCAGGCCAAAATCTCATTGACTTCTTTTGCCGCCACATCACATTGTTGGCTCATGTTCATCTTCCTCCCCACGAGGACTCCAAGATCTTTTTCACACATCCTGCTCTCGAGCCAGGCATCATCGTCCCCCATTCTGTCTCTTTCCATTTCGTTTTTTTCTGGAGAAGGCGGAGAAGTCAGTGCCACTTTAGAGCCCATGGAGAAGGCTCTAAAGTCTCTCAAATGTTAAACGGATGGCTTCAGCCACATTCGACAGGCTTGTAAGGTGGGCCAGCCTTGGGGCTGTGCAAAGAGCACAGCCTCCCCTTCTGGTTTGCTGTGTCTGCTCAAAAGAGGGGCAGGATCCGCACCAGGCATCTCCAATAGCCAAAGCCATGAGCTCCCCTTACCTGGCATTGACAGGGATTGCTGGATCTCAGAGCAGGAACACCTCTGTCCTTAAACACCACACCAGAGCAGTAAAATCAGCAAGCAGTTTATTGAAGGAGGTATGTAAGCAAAACAGTAAAAATGGTTGTCTGGCCATGCTTCAGAAGCATTCTGAAAGATCAAACTGCAAAGACTGGCACAAGCCAGTCAAGGGGATCTCAGTGGTAATCGGCACACTGCGTGCAGTGCCTCAAGTCCGTGGCCTGCACTTAAACACAATCGGCATTGACAAAATTACCCCCTGCCAGCTGCAAAAGGCCACCTTACTGGGATCTGCACGCATTATTTGCTGATACGTCACACAATCCTAGGCCCTTGGGAAGTGTCCAATGTGTGATCCAATACAAGAGCTAGCAGAGTGATCTTGCTTGCTGTGGACTCATCTTGTTGTGTTTCAAATAATAATAATAATAATAATAATAATAATAATAATAATAATAATTTGTATCCCGCCTCCATCTCCTTGGAGGCACTTGGGACGGCTTACATGGTGACTAAGCCCAGTCAACATATTTAAAATAGTTAACTATATGTAGATAAAGCAGCAAAATTAGCAAAAAACAAAATAAAAAAAAATAGTAAAGTTCCCAAAACAAAGGATAGTCCAGGGCAAAATGTGATCCATAGAATCCTAGAATCCTAGAGTTGGAAGAGACCACATGGGCCATCCAGTCCAACCCCATTCTGCCAAGAAGCAGGAATATTGCATTCAAATCACCCCTGACAGATGGCCATCCAGCCTCTGTTTAAAAGCTTCCAAAGAAGGAGCCTCCACCACACTCCGGGGCAGAGAGTTCCACTGCTGAACGGCTCTCACAGTCAGGAAGTTCTTCCTCATGTTCAGATGGAATCTCCTTTCTTGTAGTTTGAAGCCATTGTTTCACGTCCTAGTCTCCAAGGAAGCAGAAAACAAGCTTGCTCCCTCCTCCTCCCTGTGGCTTCCTCTCATATATTTATACATGGCTATCATATCTCCTTTCAGCCTTCTCTTCTTCAGGCTAAACCTGAAGAAGAGAACAATAATCCATGAAACAAGGCAGCATGAAAAATCCAATTTACAACTCAGGTGCTTGGCAAAAACTTGGTACATGAAACTAAGAACACTTGAGAGCAAGACCGTCATCAAATTCCAACATTGACTCAACTGAGGCAACTCTTTCTCATGAATCAATATAAGGCTTTTCCAGATCCCAAAACCAAAAGGAAAGCATTTCTCTTGACCTTACCACCAGAGAAAGGTTTCTTATCTCTCTTTTCCTGTAAACAAACTGATCTTCTTCATGCCTGAGCACTCTGTTGCTGTTTACAAAAGCCCTGCTTTCTATCTACACTCTCATTAACTTGACTCTCATTAACTTCTGCACCTGACAAGTCATCTTCAGATAGTTGCTCTGAGAAAGACCGTGAAGGGCCTCTCCCAGGAATGTGGCCTTGTGAATCTTCCTGAGACAGCTCGGGCCTCTCGTCTGAGCTTAACTCAGGCCCAGGAAAACCCTCATTCCCACTGCCAAGAGACCCAGGCCCATGGCCATCAGAAACAATCACAGGCTGAACAGGTTGACATACAACAAGGGGTTCCTAAGACCATCAAAAATTTGTGTCCTGACCCCCAAGTTGAGAAACGTTGCTTTAGAGCAGTGGTTCTCAACCTGTGGGACCCCAGGTGTTTTGTCCTACAACTCCCAGAAATCCCAGCCAGTTTACCAGCTGTTAGGAGTTGAAGGCCAAAACATTTGGGGACCCATAGATTGAGAACCATTGCTTTAGAGGGCCTTCCTATCTGCCCCTGTGGAGTTACCAAACCACATGCAGATACAGTAGGTTAGGACACTCCCTATAGCACAGAAGGAGAATGTCTCCTATAGTTTTTCATTCAGTTGTTGGTTCAAGTTCCATAGGGGAGCAGTAGGGCAGTATCCCCACCCTGACAGATTCCTCAAGGAGGGCTTCACCTGGGGAGGGGCTCATGTGGGACCCCCACCCACCTTGACCCTCCTCTTTCTCCCCACAGGTCCAGGCAGCAGGAGAGGATGGGTCGGCGGTGTTGGGCGCTGCTGGGCGTGCTTTGGGGGGCCTGGCTGTGGGTGGGGCTGGCGGCCCAACGGAGCACCCCCTCCCCTCCAAGGCAGACCACCCCCGGAGGGGCCACCCCCGCCCCCAAGCTGCAGTTCCGCCTGGCCGGCTATCCCCGCAAGCACAACGAGGGCCGTATCGAGGTCTTCTACCGCCAGGAGTGGGGCACCATCTGCGATGACGACTTCTCCTTGGCCAATGCCGAAGTCCTGTGCCGCCACCTGGGCTTCACGGGGGCCACCGGATGGGCCCACAGCGCCAAATACGGCAAAGGAGTTGGTGAGTTGCAAGCTTGGTAGATGCAGGGAATGCTGTGGATGTATCATATCTTGATTTGACAAGGTGGAGAGCGACTAATTAAGAAATAAAGTGAAGTGAAGTGAAGGTTCCCCATGACCTTCTTGCAAGCAAACTGGTCAAATGTGGTCCACATTTGGCTATTAAGTGGATCTGTTATTGGTTAAGATACTGAACTCAAAGGGTGCTTCACCCTAATGGGTTCTCTTCTCTATCCTGGAAAGAAGTGACTATTTGGGTACCATAAAGAGGGTCTGATCCTGGGTCCAGTTCTGTCCAACATCTTTGACAGGAGAGTAGATTCCACCTGAACATAAGGAAGAACTTCCTGACTATACAAGCTGTTCAGCAGTGGAACTCTCTGCCTCAGAGTGTGGAGGCTCCTTCTTTGGAAGCTTCTAAATAAAGGCTGGATGGCTTTCTGTTGGGGGTGCTTTGATTGTGCCAGTATTGGACTAGATAGTCTCTTCCAACTCTATAATTAGTATAATAGAATCCTAGAGTTGGAAGAGACCTCATGGACCATCCAGTCCAACCCCCTGCCGAGAAGCGGGAAAATCGCATTCAAAGCACAACCGACAGGTGGCCATCCAACTTCTGTTTAAAAGCTTCCAAAGAAAGGGCCTCCACCACACTCCAGGGCAGAGAGTTCCACTGCTGAACAGCTCTTACAGTCAGGAAGTTCTTCCTAATGTTTGGATGGAATCTCCTCTCTTGTAGTTTGAAGCCATTCCTCCATTGGCTTCAAATGATCCGGCACAGTCTGGCTTTAGGCCGGGACATGGAACTGAGACAGCCTTGGTCGCCTTGGTAGATGATCTTCGCCAGGAACTGGACAGGGGGAGTGTGTCCCTGTTAGTTCTGCTGGACCTCTCAGCGGCCTTCGATACTGTTCACCACGGTATCCTTTTGGGACGCCTCACAGATATGGGACTTGGGGGAACTGCCTTGCAGTGGCTCTGGTCCTTTCTCGAGGGACGGTCCCAGAAGGTGTTACTGGGTGACTCCTGTTTGGCCCCACAGCCGTTGTTGTGTGGAGTCCCACAGGGATCAATCTTGTCCCCGATGTTGTTTAACATCTACATGAAGCCGCTGGGGGAGATCATCCGGAGTTTCAGAATGTGATGTTATCTCTATGCAGATGATGTCCAGATCTGTCACTCCTTCCCACCTGTCACCCAGGAGGGTGTCCAGCCCTTGAACCGGTGCTTGGCCGCTGTGTCGGACTGGATGAGAGCTCACAAATTGAAACTGAATCCAGACAAGACAGAGGTCCTACTGGTCAGTCGTAAGGCCGAACAGGGCACAGGGTTCCACTCCCCCTGAAGACGCAGGTTCGCAGTTTGGGAGGGATCCTGGACTCATTGCTGAGCCTGGAAGCCCAGGTTTCGGCGGTGGCCGGGAGAGCTTTCGCACAATTAAAACTTGTGCACCAGCTGCGCCCGTACCTTGGGAAGTCGGACTTGGCCACGGTGGTCCACGCTCTTGTTACATCCCGAATAGATTACTGCAACGCGCTCTACGTGGGGTTGCCTTTGAAGACTGTTCGGAAACTTCAATTAGTCCAGCAGGCGGCGGCCAGATTACTCACCGGAGCGTCATACAGGGAGCATACCACCCCCCTGTTGTGTCAGCTCCATTGGCTGCCGATCCAGTTCCGAGCACAATTCAAAGTGCTGGTTTTGACCTACAAAACCCTATACGGTTCCGGCCCAGCATACTGTATCTCCTTCTACGTCCCACCTTGGAGTTTACGATCTTCTGGAGAGGCCCTGCTCTCGGCCCCACCTCTATCACAAGTGAGGTTGGTGGGGACGAGGAGCAGGGCCTTCTCGGTGGTGGCCCCTCACCTGTGGAATTCGCTCCCTGGGAAAATTAGGTCAACATCATTCCTCCTCTCATTTAGAAGGAAATTAAAAACATGGATTTGGGACCAGGCCTTTGGGTAATCTGGCAGACAGACAAAGGACTAGTGATGACAACTGATGGACTTGACCGTGTGGAATTGAATTTATGAACTCTGAGTTGGCAAACGCTGAGCATTAGATTGGTTTTATGGATTTTGATGACGTGTTGTTTTGATGTGTGATGTATAACGGACTGTTTTAATTGTTTTAATCACTGTTTACATACGTTTATTTTTACCTTGTTGTGTGCTGGCATCTAATTGTGCCTTTTGTAAGCCACCCTGAGTCCGCCCCTCCCCCCCCCCGCCTTGGGGCTGAGAAGGGCGGGGTAGAAGTGCAAGAAATAAATAATAAATAATAATTGTGTCCAAGTATCCCTCCTCCTCCCTGTGGCTTCCTCTCACATATTTATACATGGCTATCATGTCTCCTCTTAGCCTTCTCTTCTTCAGGCTAAACATGCCCAGCTCCTTAAGCCGCTCCTCATAGGGCTTGTTCTCCAGACCCTTGATCATTTGAGTCGCCCTCCTCTGGACACATTCCAGCTTGTCAACATCTCCCTTCAATTGTGGTGCCCAGAATTGGACACAATATTCCAGGTGTGGTCTGACCAAGGCAGAATAGAGCATGGGGAGCATGACTTCCTTAGATCTAGACACTATGCTCCTATTGATGCAGGCCAAAATCCCATTGGCTTTTTTTGCCGCCGCATCACATTCCTGGCTCATGTTTATCTTGTTGTCCACGAGGACTCCAAGACATTTTTCATATGTACTGCTCTCAAGCCAGGCATTGTCCCCCATTCTGTATCTTTGCATTTTGTTTTTTTCTGCGTAAGTGGAGTATCTTCCATTTGTCCCTATTGAACTTCATTGTGTTAGTTTTGGCCCATCATCTCTCTAATCTGTTGAAACCGTTTTGAATTCTGCTCCTGTCTTCTGGAGCTGTGTGGAGGCCAACTTGGCATGGGCAGCACTCAAAGAATCCTAGAATCCTAGAGTTGGAAGAGACCTGGTAGGCCATCCAGTCCAACCCCTTCTTATTAAGAAGCAGGAAAATCACCTTCAAAGCACCCCCTACAGATGGCCATCCAGCCTCTGTTTGAAAGCCTTCAAAGAAGGAGCCTCCACCACACTTCAGGGAAAGCAGAGAGTTCCACTGCTGAACAGTTCTCTCTCACCGTCAGGAAGTTCTTCCTCATGTTCAGGTGGAATCTCCTGAAGTTTGAAGCCATGGCTCCATTACATCCTAGTCTCTAGGGCAGCAGAAAACACTCCCTCTCTCCAGCCTTCCCAGAGGTCAGCTGTGAGGAATACTGGGTTGTTGTAGGTTTTTTGGGCTATATAGTCATGTTCTAGAAGCATTCTCTCCTGACATTTTGCCTGTATCTATGGCAAGCATCCTCAGAGGTTGTGAAGGTGGAGATGGAGAAAGGAGGAGAAAGATGGAGATGGAGATGGTGATGGAGATGGAGAAAGGGAAGAAGAAGAAGAAGGGAGAAGGGAGAAACTCACATCCTCTGAGGATGCTTGCCATAGATGCAGGTGAAATGTCAGGAGAGAATGCTTCTAATACATGGCAATATAGCACAAAAACCTACAACAACACAGTGATTCCAGCCATGAAAGCCTCCGACAATACATTGTGAGGAATACTGTCTGAAGATGGCTTCAAACTACAAGAAAGGAGATTCCATCTGAACATGAGGAAGAACTTCCTGACTGGGAGAGCCGTTCAGCAGTGGAACTCTTTGCCCCGGAGTGTGGTGGAGGCTCCTTCTTTGGAAGCTTTTAAACAGAGGCTGGATGGCCATCTGTCAAGGGTGATTTGAATGCAATATTCCTGCTTTTTGGCAGAAGGGGGTTGGACTGGATGGCCCATGAGGTCTCTTCCAACTCTTTGATTCTAAGAACAGGTTCAGGAGTTTTAAAGCATGTGCAAAGTGCATTTCTTATTGAGAGCTGGAGTTCCTTTGCATCAGCACCTTCTCCCACCCGTTTCCCTCCCTGATCTTGATCTATGGCTCTTTGTGGCTCCGCAGGGCGCATCTGGTTGGACAACCTCAACTGCGGAGGAAGTGAGAAGAGCGTTGCGGATTGCCCTTCGCGCGGCTGGGGAAATAGCGACTGCTCGCACGAGGAAGACGCTGGAGTGATCTGCAAGGATGAGCGCATCACTGGCTTCGTGGACTCCAACGTCATTGAGGTGGGGTCCACATGCGGGGAAGGGAGAGGGTCTGAGGCTGGTCTCCTGGGCTGGGATGCTCTTGGTGCTTTATACAGGAGGAATGTTGGCCTTTTCGAGGATCTGGGAGTCTTCAGAGATCGCAAGTTGAACATGAGCCAACAGGGTGATGAGGCAGGTTGAAAAGCCAATGTGATTCTAGACTGTATCAGTAGGACTTACTTAGGCGATGCCTCATAGTCTGAGGTTCTGTTGGTGGGTCCGTAGGTGACTGTGGAGCCCTCTTCTTGATCTGCATCTTCTCCCGCAGTGAGGGCATTGGTTTCCAGACGGAAGGCGGTCCTGGTCGGGGTTGGCTTGATGCACCTTCCTCTTGGCACACTTCTCCAGTGAATCATTTGCGCCACAGAGTTGTACCTCTGTTTGTAGTCCGTCTGTGCAATTTTCTTGCAGCAGCTGAGGAGATGGTCCATGGTTTCATCTGCTTCCTTGCACAGTCTGAGTTCTTCTTCTGATTTTTTGATCCTGGCCTTAATTGTATTTGTTCTGATGGCTTACTCCTGGGCTGCAAGAATCAGGCCTTCTTCTGTCTCCTTCTTCAGGGTTCCATTCATGAGCCATTACCAGGTCTTCTCCTCTTCAACTTTTCCTTCAATTTTGTCAAGGAACTGCCCATGCAAGGTTTTCCTGTGCCAGCTCTTAGCTCTGGTTTGGAGTGCAGTTTTTCTTCTTCCTCCTCCTCTTCCTCTTCCTCTCCTCCTCCTCCTCTTCTTCTTCCCCTTCCTCTCCCTCCTCCTTTTTCCTATCCTCCTCCTCTTCTTCTCTCCTCTTCTTCTTCTTCCTCTTCCTCTCCTCCTCCTCCTTGTCCTCCTCCTCTTCTTCTTCCTCTTCCTCTCCCTCCTTATCTTCTTTTTCCTCTCCTCCTCCACCTCTTCTCTCCTCCTCCTCTTCCTTCTTCTTCCTCTCCCTCTTCCTCCTCTTCTTCTTCCTCTCCTCCTCCTCTTCTTCTTCCTCTCCTCCTCCTCCTCTTCCTCTCCCTCTTCCTCCTCCTCTTCTTCCTCTCCTACTCCTCTTCTTCTTCCTCTCCCCCTCCTCCTCTTCTTCTTCCTCTCCTCCTCTTCCTCTTCTTCTCTCCTCCTCCTCTTCTTCCTCTTCTTCCTCTCCCCCTCCTCCTCTTCTTCTTCCTCTCCCCCTCCTCCTCTTCTTCTTCATCTCCTCCTCTCCCTCTTCCTCCTCTTCTTCTTCCTCTCCCTCCCCCTCTTCTTTTTCCTCTCCTCCTCCTCTTCTTCTCTCCTCCTCCTCTTCCTTCTTCTTCCTCTCCTCCTCCTCCTCTCCCTCTTCCTCCTCTTCTTCTTCCTCTCCTCCTCCTCCTCTTCTCTCCTCCTCCTCTTCATTCTTCTTCCTCTCCCTCTTCCTCCTCTTCTTCCTCTCCCCCTCCTCCTCTTCTTCTTCCTCTCCTCCTCCTCCTCCTCCTCCTCCTCCTCCTCTCTTCCTCCTCTTCTTCTTCCTCTCCTCCTCTTCCTCTTCTTCTCTCCTCCTCTTCTTCCTCCTCTTCCTCTCCCCCCTCCTCCTTCTTCTTATGGCCTTACAGCGTGAAAAACTCACAGCAACCCAGTGATTCTGGCCATGAAAGCCTTCAGCAACTAAAAGCAGTTTAATATAAAAGCATCAGCATACAATTTAAAATATGCAAATATGCAAACATTAAAACGGGACTAAATATAAACATTATTTTTTAAAAAATCCCAGTTAAAAACCATTAAAACATGTTCAGAGTTAAAGACCTCCGCAGTGTAAACACTCTGTGCTGTTATTAGTCGATTGGTGCAAATGGCTGGCAGTCAGAAAGTTGCCAAATTTTCAAGACCCCAACACTGGGCTAAGAGGACCCCATTTGGAGTCAGGACCCACTGTTTACAAAGCCCTGGACTAGAGGACTCTCCCGGTCCTGACTCTAGTGCTTTTATTAGGTTTACACACGGCTCATTTCTCTTTGGTGCGGGGAAGAAGGGCTCTCTGGTTCAGGTGAGCCCCTCACCTGCCTTGTATTTGTGTGTGTGTGTGTGCATTTGTTGGGCAGCTGGTAGGATTATTCTCTTTCGAATCCCACCACCGCCTTCTCCTGTGGCACTGAATTCCACAGGTTAACGATGCCTCATGCAAAGAACCCTTGAGCCCATTTATGGTTGACTAAGCGTCATCCGCAAGAGCAGCAATTAGCAGCCTAATGAGATCATTCTACCCGCTGCTGCTGAAGATTTTCCTTGAGCGACTCAGTTCCACAGGCATCCATCCATCCTCTGCGACGGCCAACCGCCTTTCCACAAACATGAGAAGCAAATTGGGCCCCCCCAACACAGCCCCCGTTTGGGAAGCGGGCTTGTTTACAAGGAAGCCGCGCAGATTTTCCCGAGTCTGGAAAGAGGCTGGAAGCCTTCCTCGGATGACGGAGGGAAGGAAGGAATGTTGTGGGCGGCCTGACTCTGCGGCAGGAGGAAGTGCCCCCCCCTTCCCAAGCCAGCTGCAGGCCAGCCATCTCCCCAAAGAGCACGCACGGCCAACTGGCCGGCTGGCTGGGAAGATGATGGGCGGGGGCCCCAGGCCGGGCTCTGCAGCATTGCTTCCCAGGGAAAGGCCAGGCCGGGGGCAGCAAGGGAAGCCCCTTCCTCACAGCCCACAGCCAGACCCCAGGTATTGTGTTTCCCTCCCAAGAGAGGTGATGCAAACCTCCAGTTGTAATTGAATTCACATTGGCTGCTGCTTCAACTCCTGTCTCTCCCAGAATGAAAGGACTGGCCCAGTTTGGAATCGTAGTACGGCAAACTTGTGGTAGGATCAGGACCAAGCAATAGAGGAGGCTGTGCAACCCACTCAGTTTCCATTGTGATTCTTTCAAAATTAGGCCCTTACTGGGTCTTGAGCCACTGGATCAGAGGCAGTCTTGGCCCCTGTATACATTGTTCCCTCGCTACTTCGCAGTTCACTTTTTGCAGACTCACTGTTTGTCAGATTCTGGCAGACCACCAAAGGCACTGTTCAGTCTGCCTGCTTTGACTAATCTCCTGCCTCCTATCTATTTGCTCATTAAGTTTTGCATCTGGGCCAGGTGCCGAGTTGTTTTCAAGCCCCAAATCCTGGGAACCCTCTGGTAGCAATTCAGGGAGTACACCATCATCCCCACACCCTTCAGGGACATTCTCATAGGAAACTACACTTTGCACAGAGGTCTCCTGGTCCTCCATTGATTGGAAAACAACCCTTTATTGAAGATAGTTAAAAAGCAGCAAGTAAAAAGCACTTTAAAGAAATAGGTAAATCCAATTAGTTAAGAAGATAAGCAGGAGCAAAAATAGACTAGGGTAAAGTTCAGCAAAGTCCATAACAACAAAGTCCACACTTCTCTAATATAATTCAGCAAACCAGGAAACATTAATCCAAGGCATGAATAGGCATTCATACAATCCAAGAATCCAAATCGCGAAACAAGAAATACTTAGACAAGAATCTTCCCAGCAAGGCTTCCATGAACAAGAATGAGAACGTCCCTTGATTCCAAATGATGCTTCATCTGACTATATTTCCCATACTTAGAACTTTTATCCCCTCGTTAAGCTATCCCCAGCACTCAGAAATTGGTTTTGTTTTAATTGAGATTCTCTTATCTTTTTCTATTGGATTCTGGCAGACCGCCAAAGGCACTGTTCGATCAGCCTGTTTTGACCAATCTCCTGCCTCCTATCTATTTGCTCATTAAGTTTTGCAACTGGCCCAGGTCCCCAGTTGTTTTCAAGCCCCAAATCCTGTGAACTCTCTGGTAGCAATTCAAGGAGTACACCATCATCCCCACACCCTTCAAGGACATTTTCACACTTTGCACAGGGGTCTCCTGGTCCTTCTCGGCATCAGTATCATTGGCCAAACCATTGCCATCTTGAAATTCATTGGCATCACTTCCCACATCCAAAGCATCCTGATCCTGAAACACAATCACAGGATGAATTCCAACAGAGCCTGTTGTCCTTAGACGCCTTCCTGATCGAATTGCCAGCATGTCTTAATCTACTCACATGCCTGTTTTTGAATCGCTAGATAAGCAGAAGCTAGGGCTGACGGCAGGAGCTCACCCCGACTCACGGCTTGAACTGCCAGTCTTCTGATTGGCAAGATTTTCTGCAGCTGGCAGTTTAACCCGCCGTGCTAATGGCAGGGTTGGCTTAAATACGCTTAAAGCACCAGATCTCAAGTGGGGTCAGCCCTGGTTAGGACTTGGATGAGGACTTGAGACTGTGAATTTGAATTCCAACAGGTTTGATCATTACCCTCTCCTTCCCTCCCTGCAGACGGAACAGAACCAGCTGGAGGAGGTGCGCCTGCGCCCAGTGGTGTCGCACGCCAAGCGCCCGCTCCCAGTGGCCGAAGGCATCGTGGAGGTGCGCCACCGCAATGCCTGGGCCCAGATCTGCGACGAGAACTGGGGCAGCCGGAACAGCCGTGTCGTCTGCGGCATGCTGGGTTTCCCGGCGGAGAAGAAGGTCAACCGCAACTTCTATAAGTGAGTCGGGGGATGCGCAGATGTGGCAGTGTGGAGAGCCAGAGTGGGTATGTGGGAGTAATTTGGGGGGGGGGGGGGGAGTCTGGTTTTCATTACCTTTTTAGTTGCTTTGAGTGTCTTCCCCTTGCATTTCTCTCAGGGCTGCTGCAGCATTGCAAAGACCTAAAAGGGTAGCCGTTTCAGAGGCGGGAAAACCAATCTGCAGACCCTTGGCAGCTATTGGCCTAGAGAGCCGCTCTTTGAGTTTAGAGCCCGCCCTTTCTCCCAGGGAAAGGATCTCCATTTTAGAATCTTCCCCTGCCTTTTCAGTCGAAAGGAAGAATTCAGATGTGCTGGTGACCAGATCAGGGTAGCTCTGAGAAACCATTGCAAGTACTATTGAGCTATTAATGTTGAGTTATAGCTTATTGAGTTATAGAAGATAGCTATTGAGTTTATAGAGAAATTATAGATAGATAGATTAATAGTGTCTAGATCTAGGGAAGTCCTGCTCCCCATGCTCTATTCCGCTTTGGTTAGACCACTTTACCTGGAATATTGTGTCCAGTTCTGGGCACCACAATTGAAGAGAGATATTGACTCTAAGCTGGAATGTGTCCAGAGGAAGGCGACTCAAATGATCAAGAGTCTGGAGAATAAGCCCTATGAGGAGTGGCTTAAGGAGCTGGGAATGTTTAGCCTGAAGAAGCGAAGGCTGAGAGGAGACATGATAGCCATGTATAAATATGTGAGAGGAAGCCACAGGGAGGAGGAGGGAGCAAGCTGGAGACTAGGACACAATGGAGCAATGGTTTCAAACTAGAAGAGAGGAGATTCCAACTGAACATTAGGAAGAACTTCCTGACTGTGAGAGCCGTTCAGCAGTGGAACTCTCTGCCCCGGAGTGTGGTGGAGGCTCCTTCTTTGGAAGCTTTTAAACAGAGGCTGGATGGCCATCTGTCAGGGGTGATTTGAATGCAATATTCCTGCTTCTTGGCAAAATGGGGTTGGACTGGATGGCCCAGGAGGCCTCTTCCAACTCTTTGATTCTATGATTCCAATAGAGAAGCTATTGAGAAAGTATTGAGTTTATTGAGAAATAACTATTGAGTTAGATAGATAGTATTGAGCCTTTGCCTCCAAAGCTAACTTTGAGCAATAGATAGGGAAAAAACGGCTTTTTTCTGACCATTGGAGCTCAGGGTTAAGGTAAGGGATTCCAGAATTCTTTTTACCTTTTGGAGGAAGGGAAAACTCATCTCTATGCTTTTGACTGTTTGTAACTTTGATAAGCTGTGCCAAGTCTGCAGGGACTTTGGAAACAAATACTTTGTTTGGGGTTCCATACCTGAAGTGGACTCAGTTACTGAGAAAATTTGAGCTTCCAAAGAAAGATCCCAGCGGTCCGCTCAGACAAAGAATCATAGAATCCTAGAATCCTAGAGTTGGAAGAGACCTCATGGGCCATCCAGTCCAACCCCATTCTGCCAAGAAGCAGGAATATTGCATTCAAATCACCCCTGACAGATGGCCATCCAGCCTCTGCTTAAAAGCTTCCAAAGAAGGAGCCTCCACCACACTCCGGGGCAGAGAGTTCCACTGCTGAACGGCTCTCACAGTCAGGAAGTTCTTTCTCATGTTCAGATGGAATCTCCTCTCTTGTAGTTTGAAGCCATTGTTCCATTGCGTCCTAGTCTCCAAGGAAGCAGAAAACAAGCTTGGTCCCTCCTCCCTGTGGCTTCCTCTCACATATTTATACATGGCTATCATATCTCCTCTCATCCTTCTCTTCTTCAGGCTAAACATGCCCAGTTCCCTAAGCCGCTCCTCATAGGGCTTGTTCTCCAGACCCTTGATCATTTGAGTCGCCCTCCTCTGGACACATTCCAGCTTGTCAATATCTCTCTTGAATTGTTGTGCCCAGAATTGCACACAATATTCCAGGTGTGGTCTAACGAAGAGAGAGAGCAGCACATCGCAGTTTTATTTTTAAGGCGTCTGGGTGTGACGGCACAAGGAACATTAGGAAGAACTTCCTGAGTGTACAAGCTGTTCAGGAGTGGAACTCTCTGCCTCGGAGTCTGGTGGAAGCTCCTTCCTTGTAAGCTTTTAAACAGAGGATGGATGACCATCTGTCAGGGGTGCTTTGAGGATGGTTTTCCTGCCTGGCAGGGGGTTGGACTACATGGCCCATGTGGTCTCTTCCAAGTCTGTTATTCTATGATTCTATGAAACGATGTTGATGTGGAGGGGTGAGGAGTGAGTGGGCTTGGAGTGCATGCTTAGCAAAGTTGTCCTGAAGTGAGCAAGCCGTCTTGGAAAGGAGTGTGTCCGGTGCCTCAGTCGGTGCAAGATTTGGAAACTCAAGTGAGCAGGGTCATTAATGGCAAAGCCCATCGTTCCCGGTTGCTCACCACCACCATCACCATCACCAAAACTCTGCCCTGAAGAGGCTGTTGCCTTTCCTTCGCAGGCGATTCAAGCGAGCGGCCAAGGCGGCCCCCCGAGGCCCGAGCAAGGACAGGAGGAGGAGGCGCCCGCTGCCCCCAAAGCCCCCCAAGAGGTAACGGGCCGGCCAACGGTCCAGGCGGTTGCCCTGGGCAACTCTCAGCTGGCACCGTAGCCACCAAGGCCCGGCCACGCTCCTGCCCGCATCCCCAAGATCGGGCTGAGCCCCCCCCCCCCCCCCCCCCCCCCGTTTGGCTGGATTGATCCCTCGTGCCTCATCCGGCTGGATTTGTTGGCTATGAATCCAACCATAGGATGCAGGAGACAGAGAACCTCATCCCCAAACTGGCCCCACATGCATGCTCACCCTTTCTCACTTCATGCCTCCATCCAAAGGGATGGCTAGCTGTCTCACCAATGGGCCGGCCCCATTGGTCTGGAGGGCATGAGGTTCATTTGGGAAAAGGGTACCAGGGGAAGGGGCTTGGCTTCAGCAGCTTGCTTGGAAGGGTGGGAGTGGGCTTCCTGCAGCTGACGGATGGTAATTGTTTTCAAGTGCAGGCCAAGGTCTTTAGGCACTGCACCCAGTGTGCCAAACACCACCCGGACCTCCTTGACTGGCTTGTGACAGAGTCTTTGCAGTTCAATCTTTAAATCCTCATATTGTGTCAGCTTTTCCAGTTGCTTCTCGTCAATTCTGTCGCCTGGGATTGCAACATCAACAATCCACGCTTGTTTTTCCCCCAACAATCATGAGGTCAGAAGTATTGTGCTCCAAAACTCTGTCAGTCTGAATTCAGAAGTCCCACAGGAGTTTGACGTTTGTAGGCAGACATGTTATTCAATGTGCAAACTGCTGACATTATTATTATTATTATTATTATTATTATTATTATTATTAGCCGTCCCCTCCCACACATTGCTGTGGCCCACATGGGGATTCTGTGTGGGAGGTTTGGCTCAATTCTATCGTTGGTGGGGTTTAGAATGCTCTTTGATTGTAGGTGAACTATAAATCTCAGCAACTACAACTCCCAAGTGACAAAATCAAATTTTTTTGAGTGAAGGACATACATTAAGCTGTTAGGTGTCTTGTGTCCAAATTTGGTGTCAATTCATCCAGTGGTTTTTGAGTTCTGTTAATCCCACAAACTAACATTACATTTTTATTTATATAGATTATTATTATTATTATTATTTTACTTACACAAAACCACAGTATGTCACAGCAAATGAGATCTCTATGCTGGATTTCGTATCACAACATCACAATTCGACCCCTTCCCAAGCGTCTAGGACTGTGTGATGTATTTCCGAATAATGCGTGCAGATCCAAGTCAGGTGGCCTTTTGCAGTTGACAGATCGTGATTTTGTCCATGTTTATTGTTTCCAAATGCCGGCTGAGATCTTTTCGCATGGCACCCAGTGTGCCCATCACCACTGGGACCACCTGGACTGGTTTATGCCAGAGCCTTTGCCATTCGATTTTGAGGTCCTGATAATTGCTGAGTTTTTCCTGTTGTTTTTCCTCAATGCGACTCTCACCCGGAATGGCGACATCAATAATCCAGATTTTTTTTCTTTTCCACAATCGTGATGTTTGGTTGTGATCCCCAGGTTGTGCCCGTCAGCTTTCGTATGATATTGTTTCTAGCACCCACTTTTTGCTTGATATTCAGGCAGTGCTTCTTGTAGGTCAGAGCATGGTCCAGAGTGACTCCCAGGTATTTGGATGCGCTGCAATGCTCCAGTGGGATTCCTCCCTAGGTGATCCTCAGAGCTCAAGATGCTTGTCTGTTCTGAAGGTGAAAAGCACACGTCTGTGTTTTAGATGGATTGGGAATCAGCTGGTTTTTCCTGTAATAGGCAGCAAGAGCACCTAAAACTACAGAGAGTTTCTGTTCCACCATTTCAAACCTCCCTGCTTGGGTGGTGATGGCACGATCGTCAGCGTAGATGAAACTCCCTGTCCCTTCTGGAAGTCGCTGGTCATTTGTGTAAATGCTAAACATGGATGGGGCAAGCATGCTCCCCTGAGGCAGGACATTCTTCCCTTTGCACCTTCTGCTTCTCTGGCCCAGAAGGAGTGTTACATAGTGTTATTGTTATTATTAATATTTAATCCAATTTTTTCTCCCTGAAAAAGAGACCTGAACGTTTTTGTCCCCCGGAAGCAATGCGTACGAGTACAATCTCAACCGTGCTGCTCCTCCCAAAAGACTTTCCCATTCGCTTGAAACCCCCTAACCCAGTGTTTCTCAACCTGGGGGTCGGGACCCCTGAGGGGGTCGCAAAGGGGTGTCAGAGGGGTCGCCAAAGACCATCAGAAAACACAGCATTTTCTGATGGTCATGGGGATTCCATGTGGGAGGTTTGACCCAATTCTATCGTTGGTGGAGTTCAGAATGTTCTTTGATTGTAATGAACTGTAAATCCCAGCAACTACAACTCCCAAAAGTCAAGGTCTATTTTCCCCAGGCTCCACCAGTGTTCACATTTGCGCATATTGAGTATTTGTGCCAAGTTCAGTCCAGATCCACCATTGCTTGAGTCCACAGTGCTCTCTGGATATAGGTGAACTACAACTCCCAAAATCAAGGTCAATACCCACCAAACCCTTCCGGTGTTTTCCGTTGGTCATGGGAGTTCTGTGTGCCAAGTTTGGTTCAATTCCATCGTTGGTGGAGTTCAGAATGCTCTTTGATTGTAGGTGCACTATAAATCCCAGCAATTAGAACTCCCAAATGTCAAGGTCTATTTTCCCCAAACTCCACCGGTATTCACATTGGGGCATATTGTGTATTTGCACCAAGTTTGGTCCAGATCCATCATTGTTTGAGTCCACAGTGCTCTCTGAATGTAGGTGAACAACAACTCCCAAACTCAAGGTCAATGCCCACCAAACCCTTCCGGTGTTTTCCGTTGGTCATGGGAGTTCTGTGTGGCAAATTAGGTTCAAATCAATTGCTGGTGCAGTTCAGAATGCTCTTTGATTATAGGTGAACTATAAATCCCAGCAACTACAACTCCCAAATTCCAAAATCAATCCTCCCCCAACCCCACTAGCATTTACATGTAGGTGCATTGGGTATTTGTGCCCAGTTTGGTCCAGTGAATGAAAATACATCTTGCATATCTGATATTTACATTGTGATTTATAGCAGTAGTAAAATGACTGTTATGAAGTAGCAACAAACACAATGTTCTGGTTGGGGGTCACCACCACATGAGGGACTGGATTAAGGGGTCACGGCATTAGGAAGGTTGAGAACCACTGCCCTAACCCATTGCTCCCCAGCCCCTGCCCCTTGGGAGCTGAGCCTTTGCAGGGAGGGAGCAATGGCTGTGTCCAGAGCTTAATTGGCCCTTGGATCAAAGAGCAGCCCCCCTCCCAGCCCTTCTTGCGTTTCCCCCCAAAAGGGAACCCCAGGATGCTCATAACAGAGGAGGCCCCTCTCTGGCAAGGGGGCAAAGAGAGGTCCAAGGGGCATGAATAGGATGGGAGGGGGCAGGCCACAGCCAAGAGCCTCAGAATTCTTGGGAGCAGAATTCAAAACGATCTTGACAGATTAGAGAGATGAATGGCCAAAACTAACAAAATGAAGTTCAACAGGGACAAATGCAAGATACTCCACTTTGGCAGGAAAAACGAAATGCAAAGATACAGAATGGGGGACGATGAGGCCTGGCTCGAGAGCAGGACGTGTGAAAAAGATCTTGGAGTCCTCATGGACAGCAAGTTAAACATGAGCCAGGAATGTGATGTGGTGGCAAAAAAGCCAATGGGATTTTGGCCTGCATCAATAGGAGCCTAGTGGCTAGATCTAAGGAAGCAATGCTACCCCTCTATTCTGCTTTGGTTAGACCACATCTGGAATACTGTGTCCAATGCTGGGCACCACAATTCAAGAGAGATATTGACAAGCTGGAATTTGTCCAGAGGAGGGCGACAAGGGTCTGGAGAACAAGCCCTATGAGGAGCGGCTTAAGGAGCTGGGCATGTTTAGCCTGAAGAAAAGAAGGCTGAGAGGAGATATGATAGCCATGTCTAAATATGTGAGAGGAAGCCACAGGGAGGAGGAGGGAGCAAGCTTGTTTTCTGCTTCCCTGGAGACTAGGACGCAATGGAGCCATGGCTTCAAACTACAAGAGAGGAGATTCCATCTGAACACGAGGAAGAACTTCCTGACTGTGAGAGCCGTTCAGCAGTGGAACTCTCTGCCCCGGAGTGTGGTGGAGGCTCCTTCTTTGGAAGCTTTTAAGCAGAGGCTGGATGGCCATCTGTCAGGGGTGCTTTGAATGCAATATTCATGCTTCTTGGCAGAATGGAGTTGGACTGGATGATGGCCCAGGAGGTCTCTTCCAACTCTTTGATTCTATGATTCTATGATTCCCTGGAGACTAGGACGCAATGGAACAATGGCTTCAAACTACAAGAGAGGAGATTCCATCTGAACATTAGGAAGAACTTCCTGACTGTGAGAGCCGTTCAGCAGTGGAACTCTCTGCCCCGGAGTGTGGTGGAGGCTCCTTCTTTGGAAGCTTTTAAAGAGAGGCTGGATGGCCATCTGTCAGGGGTGCTTTGAATGCAATATTCCTGCTTCTTTGCAGAATGGGATTGGACTGGGTGGCCCAGGAGGTCTCTTCCAACTCTTTGATTCTATGATTCTATGATTCTATGATTCCCTGGAGACTAGGACGCAATAGAACAATGGCTTCAAACTACAAGAGAGGAGATTCCATCTGAACATTAGGAAGAACTTCCTGACTGTGAGAGCCGTTCAGCAGTGGAACTCTCTGCCCCAGAGTGTGGTGGAGGCTCCTTCTTTGGAAGCTTTTAAAGAGAGGCTGGATGGCCATCTGTCAGGGGTGCTTTGAATGCAATATTCCTGCTTCTTGGCAGAATGGGATTGGACTGGATGGCCCAGGAGGTCTCTTCCAACTCTTTGATTCTATGATTCTATGATTCTATGATTCCCTGGAGACTAGGACGCAATGGAACAATGGCTTCAAACTACAAGAGAGGAGATTCCATCTGAACACGAGGAAGAACTTCCTGACTGTGAGAGCCGTTCAGCAGTGGAACTCTCTGCCCCGGAGTGTGGTGGAGGCTTCTTCTTTGTTTGGCTGGATGGCCATCTGTCAGGGGTGCTTTGAATGCAATATTCCTGCTTCTTGGCAGAATGGGATTGGACTGGATGGCCCATGAGGTCTCTTCCAACTCTAGGATTCTATAACTTCCTGATTGTGAGAGCCGTTCAGCAGTGGAACTCTCTGCCCCGGAGTGTGGTGGAGGCTCCTTCTTTGGAAGCTTTTAAGCAGAGGCTGGATGGCCATCTGTCAGGGGTGATTTGAATGCAATATTCCTGCTTCTTGGCAGAATGGGGTTGGACTGGATGGCCCAGGCGGTCTCTTCCAACTCTTTGATTCTATGATTCTATGACTAGGCAAGCCCCGGGCAGGAAAAGCCGTGCCAAATCCATGCCAAGGGAACCCTGAATTTCCCGGCTTCTGCAGATGACTCTTTTCCTCTGCTCCACGAGAAGAAGCCGGCTGAGAGGCAGGAGGAAGAGGGAAGGAGGCAGTGTGGGTGGGGAGACAAAGCCCCCAGTGTCTTCTGCCTTGGGCTCCATGTGCTTTGGAAGCAAGCCGGGTTTTCCAGAGCATGCAACAGCAGCGGCACATGGCAAGGCAGCCTTGGCACCTAGGGACTGCCACGCGGGCATCTCTCTCTCGCTCTGACCGTCTGGGCACTGTCCTCAATTGGCGGTGCCTCGGCTCCCGTTCCTTTTCCTCCCACGCATGAAACCCTTTGGAGGATCGGGGCTGGGATCAGTTAGGGTGGCACAGCTATTTATTTATCGTGTCATCCGCAACCAGAAAATTGTACCACATTTCTAACAGAACAAAACAAACAAACAGATAAAAAAAAACACAAATTTTGCAAACTTGGTAGCTGATTAGATGTCCTTTGACCAGTATCTGGCCCCTTGGAGTGCCTCTGGTGTTGCCGCAAGAAGGTCCTCCCTTGTGCATCATGTGGCAGGGCTCAGGTTGCATTGCAGCAGGTGGTCAGTGGTTTGCTCTTCTCCGCACTCGCATGTCGAGGATTCCACTTTGTAGCCCCATTTCTGAAGGTTGGCTCTGCATCTTGTGGTGCCTGAGCGCAGTCTGTTCAGCGCCTTCCAAGTCGCCCCGTCTTCTGTGTGCCCAGGGGGGGAGTCTCTCATCTGGTATCAGTTCTTGGTTTGAGCCTGCCACTTTTGGACTCTCGCTTGCTGGGGTGTTCCAGCGAGTGTCTCTGTAGATCTTAGAAAACTATTTCTAGATTTAAGTCATTAACGAGCTGGCTGATACCCAAACAGGGGATGAGCTGGAGATGTCTCTGCCTTGGTCCTTTCACTATTGGCTGCTACTTCCCGGCGGATGTCAGGTGGTGCGATACCGGCTAAACAGTGTAATTTCTCCAGTGGTGGAGGGCGCAGACACCCCGTGATAATGCGACATGTCTCATTAAGAGCCACATCCACAGTTTTAGTGTGGTGAGATGTGTTCCACGCTGGGCATGCATACTCAGCAGCAGAGTAGCATAGCGCAAGGGCAGATGTCTTCACTGTGTCTGGTTGTGATCCCCAGGTTGTGCCAGTCAGCTTTCGTATGATATTGTTTCTAGCCCCCACTTTTTGCTTGATGTTCAGGCAGTGCTTCTTGTAGGTCAGAGCATGGTCCAGAGTGACTCCCAGGGATTTGGGTGCGCTGCAATGCTCCAGTGGGATTCCTTCCCAGGTCATAATCCTCAGAGCTCGGGATGCTTGTCTGTTCTTAAGGTGAAAGGCACATGTCTGTGTTTTAGATGGGTTAGGGATCAGCTGGTTTTCCCTGTAATAAGCAGTTAGAGCACCCAGAGCTTTGGAGAGCTTCTGTGGCACAGCTGAAAGAGGGAGAGGGAGCCACCCTCCCAAAATACCAGAGATGGATGGGCAACCAACCAAGCCCTCCATCAGCAGCAGCTCTCCTTCCTTGGAGGAAGATGTCCCTTCTGAGGTCCGTTCCATCTATGATTCCATGATACTCCTCAGGGATGCTTCTTTTCGTACTTTTAATGAAGGCCACGCCTACAAAATCAAGTGTACTCACTGCCCAGCTGATGCAGGTTGGCTTACTTACTTACTTAGGCGATCCCTCGTTGTCCGAGTAGGATAATCTTCCAGGGTGGGTCCATAGGTGACTGTGGAGCCTGCATCTTCTCCCACAATGAGGACATTGGTTTCCAGGTAGAAGGTGGTCTTGGTTGGGGTTGGCTTGACATGCTTTCCTCTTGGCACGTTTCTCTTTCACCCTCCATTCGTGCCTCTTGAAATTCTGCAGTACTGCTGGTCACAGCTGACCTCCAGTTGGAGCGCTCAAGGGCCAGGGCTTTCCCGTTCTCAGTGTCTATGTCAGAGTTTTTAAGGTTGGCTTTGAGCCCATCTTTCAATCTCAGCAGGTTGGCACAGCTGGTGGAGTAAGAGGGAGCCGGAGGGAGAGGGCGTTTCTCTCTCTTCCCAAAATACCAGTCTAGGGATGGGCAACAAGACCCTCCAGCAGTGGTCACCAGACCACGTTCAGCTACAGCTAGCAAGGCTGTTCTGGTCAAAGTGGGCCAAGGTCCAGTCCAGGGATGCCTCTTTTCTGACTCACATGCCCATCCACTCCCAACTAAGATCCAGAGAAATGCTGGACCACTCTCACAACCACCATGTCAGACTACACAGAGAAGCCATTGACATCCACAAGCATGTGGACAGTTTCAACAGAAAGGAAGAGACCATGAAAATGAACAAAATCTGGCCACCAGTATTAAAAAACTCTAAAATTACAACAGCAAAACAGCAGAGAGGAAACAACCAGGCACATCTTAACACCTCTCAACAAAAGATTTTCCCAGGCTCAGCCAGGCCTTCAAATGCTAATGAAGGTGGTCAGTTGAAACATTCACACCTAGCTCCAGCAGAGAAGAGCTCTTTGCCCCACCCCAGCCATTCCACAGATATATACACCCATTGTCCTAATTCCAACAGACCTCACTACCTCTGAGGATGCTTGCCATAGATGCAGGCGAAACGTCAGGAGAAAATGCCTCTAGAACATGGCCCTATAGCCCGAAAAAACCTACAAGAACCTAAGATCCAGAGCCTTGCGCCCACACGGACGCCAGCTATGCACCTTCCCAATGACCTTGAATCGGACCCTTTCTCATCATTTATTTAAAACATTTAACCAGGGGAGCATTTGCACAGTTAAAACTTGTGCACCAGCTGCGCACGTACCTTGGGAAGTCTGACTTGGCCACGGTAGTCCATGCTCTGGTTACATCCCTATAGACTACTGCAGCACTCTCTATGTGGGGTTGCCACAAGAGAGGGTCTTCCTCCAGGGGCAAACCAAGAATGAGCAACGTGGAAGTCCCTGAACAGACTCAGAAGCAGAGTGGGAAGATCAAAAGGCAACCTGGCCAAATGGCACAACCTAGAAGAATCCTCCACCTTGTGTGACTGTGGAGCAGAACAAACAATTCCTCACCTGTGTGCTTGTCCACAATGCCCTGCCTCATGCACAGAGGAAGAATTGTTTAAACTACAATGTGGTTACTGTTGACCGGTTTTGGTCTTCAATTATTTAGCCGCTTGTGTTCCCTCTATTTTATCAGTTTTACGTCAGTCGCATTTTGCAACGGATGCCCTAAATGTATGCCACAATCTGTCTGATGGTCTTAACTAGGGCTTAATTTGAGGGTAGGGCTTTCTTTCCCATTAATTCTTCTTTTCAGGGGAATAGGGTAGTTTGGGGATGCACTACAGCTCTCTGGCTGACCTTTCTAAATATCTCACTCTTACATTGCAAACCATCCCTGGCAAAATGGCACGACCTAGAAGAATCCTCCACTTTGTGTGACTATAGAGCAGAACTAACAATTCCGCACCTGTGTGCTTGTCCTCAATGCCCTGCCTCATGCACAGAAGAAGAATTGTTTCAAGCTACAGACAATGCAGTCGCTATTGCCTGTTTTTTGACCTAAAATTATTTACCCACTTGTATTCCCTCTATTTTATTAGTTTTGTACTTGTTTATTTCACCTGTGTGCTTGTCCGCAATGCCCTGCCTCATGCACAGAGGAAGAATTGTCTAAAGCTACAGACAATGCAGTCGCTGTTGCCCGTTTTTTGGCCTAAAATTATTTACCCACTTGTGTTCCCTCTATTTTATCAGTTTTGTACTTGTTTATTTCACCTGTGTGCTTGTCTGCAATGCCCTGCCTCATGCACAGAGGAAGAATTGTTTAAAGCTACAGACAATGCAGTCGCTGTTGCCCAGTTTGGGCCTAAAATTATTTACCCACTTGTATTCCCTCTATTTTATTAGTTTTGTACTTGTTTATTTCACCTGTGTGCTTGTCCGCAATGCCCTGCCTCATGCACAGAAGAATTGTTTCAAGCTACAGACAATGCAGTCGCTATTGCCTGTTTTTTGACCTAAAATTATTTACCCACTTGTATTCCCTCTATTTTATCCGTTTTGTACTTGTTTATTTCACCTGTGTGCTTGTCCGCAATGCCCTGCCTCATGCACAGAGGAAGAATTGTTTAAAGCTACAGACAATGCAGTCGCTGTTGCCCAGTTTGGGCCTAAAATTATTTACCCACTTGTATTCCCTCTATTTTATTAGTTTTGTACTTGTTTATTTCACCTGTGTGCTTGTCCGCAATGCCCTGCCTCATGCACAGAGGAAGAATTGTTTAAAGCTACAGACAATGCTGTCGCTGTTGCCCGTTTTTTGGCCGAAAATTATTTACCCACTTGTATTCCCTCTATTTTATTAGTTTTGTACTTGTTTATTTCACCTGTGTGCTTGTCCGCAATGCCCTGCCTCATGCACAGAGGAAGAATTGTTTAAAGCTACAGACAATGCAGTCGCTGTTGCCCAGTTTGGGCCTAAAATTATTTACCCACTTGTATTCCCTCTATTTTATTAGTTTTGTACTTGTTTATTTCACCTGTGTGCTTGTCCGCAATGCCCTGCCTCATGCACAGAGGAAGAATTGTTTAAAGCTACAGACAATGCAGTCGCTGTTGCCCGTTTTTTGGCCTAAAATTATTTACCCACTTGTGTTCCCTCTATTTTATCCGTTTTGTACTTGTTTATTTCACCTGTGTGCTTGTCCGCAATGCCCTGCCTCATGCACAGAGGAAGAATTGTCTAAAGCTACAGACAATGCAGTCGCTGTTGCCCGTTTTTTGGCCGAAAATTATTTACCCACTTGTGTTCCCTCTATTTTATCAGTTTTGTACTTGTTTATTTCACCTGTGTGCTTGTCCGCAATGCCCTGCCTCATGCACAGAGGAAGAATTGTCTAAAGCTACAGACAATGCAGTCGCTGTTGCCCGTTTTTTGGCCGAAAATTATTTACCCACTTGTGTTCCCTCTATTTTATACTTGTTTATTTATGCAATGCTTTTGACACGAAATAAACAAACCTGGACCTGACTGACATTTGTTCTGATGGAACAGATTCAGGGTCTCTTTGCTTGTTGGGGGGGATTCCAGGCGCATTCTTCTTTGGCTCTTGGGACGATGGGGCCAATCCAGGAGAGCATTTGCAAAGAAGCACTGCCACCCCACCCCACCCCAACAAACCCAGCAACAACCCTTGACCCCGTTTCATGTTTGTCTTCTATTTTCCAGGAGGGTCTCCAAGCCCCAGCCCAGAGACAGGCGCAGGGAGGCGTGGAGGGGCACCAAGAGGTACAACGGCCTCGGTTGCCTCTTCCTCCCCCCCATGTCTAGTACCAGGGACCCCCCCACCCCCACCCTCAGCCTTTTGGGGAGGGGAGACCTTGCCCACTCCCCACCTCAGACCAATAGGAGGGGAGGGCAGCGGTCCATGGGGTGCAACTGGACAAAGCTCTTCCAGGGTGGGAGGGAACATCTGAGCAGAGCCAGGAGATGATGAGACCTTTTGATGGACACGATCCAGAGTCAGTGATGTGCAGAAGACCAATTGTGCACCTGTAGGATTCACTCTCAGTCACTGAAAACAGTGGGCATCTGGGGCAGCAGTCCAGCTTGACTCAGTTTCCCTCCGCATGCCTCATTGCACCCCATCTGACCCCTCTCTCACAGGCTGTCCCTGGAGCGCCAGCAGCACCAGCTGAACTTCCGCCTGCACTCGGTCACATGCACCGGGAACGAGGTCCACCTCTCCCTTTGCTCCTTCGAGTTCTACAAGGGCAACAGCACCGGAGCGTGCAAGGGTGGGATGCCCGCCATAGTCAGCTGTGTGCCAGGGCCCCTCTTTGCCGCCGGCAGCAATCCGCAGGCCAAGAAGAAGAGGAGGCAGCAGCAGCAGAAGGACGGGCAGGTGAGTGGTTGGACTGGAGGGCATGCAGCCAAGCTCAGGTTGCATTGCAGCAGGTGGTCAGTGGTTGGCTCCTCTCCACACTCGCATGTCATGGATTCCAATTTGTGGCCCCATTTCTTAAGGTTGGCTCTGCATCTCGTGGTGCCAGAGCGCCTTCCAAATCGCCCAGTTTTCTGTGTCTCTCATTTGGTATCAGCCATTGGTTGAGGTGCTGGGTTTGAGCCTGCCACTTTTGGACTCTCGCTTGCTGGGGCGTTCCAGCGAGTGTCTCTGTAGACCTTAGAAAACTATTTTTTAGTCGTTGACGTGCTGGCTGATACCCAAACAAGGGATGAGCTGGAGATGTCTCTGCCTTGGTCCTTTCACTATTGCCTGCTACTTCCCGGCGGATGTCAGGTGGTGCAATACCAGCTAAGCAGAGTAATTTCCCCAGTGGTGTAGGGCGCAGACCCCCTGTGATAATGCAGCATGTCCCATTAAGAGCCACATCCACTGTTTTAGCGTGGTGAGATGTGTTCCACACTGGGCATGCGTACTCAGCAGCAGAGTAGCACAGTGCAAGGGCGGATGTCTTCACTGTATTTGGTTGTGATCCCCAGGTTGTGCCAGTCAGCTTTCGTATGATATTGTTTCTAGCGCCCACTTTTTGCTTGATGTTCAGGCAATGCTTCTTGTAGGTAAGAACACGGTCCAGAGTGACTCCCAGGTATTTGGGTGCGCTGCAATGCTCCAGTGGGATTCGTTCCCAGGTCATCCTCAGAGCTCGGGATGCTTCTCATACCCCCATGCATATGAGATATATTGAGCATGGTGATCAGATCATGATATGAATAAACATAACAGTTTAAATAATGTACCAGTAAGGCCTTTTTGCAGACCACCCTGAGAATTTCGGGGGGGGGGGGACTGAAGCCCCCCAAGCCCCCCCCCCCCCCCAGCTACATGCCTGCAGCCAAGGCTTCCTTATAAATAAATAATAGTAATAAATAGTAAACTTTATTTCTACCCCGCCACCATCTCCCCGATGGGGACTCGGAGCGGCTTACATGGGGCCAAGCCCGGACAACATAATACAGCGATAAAATCAAAACATATACAACAGACAACAACATTATCAAAATGGCATTAAAAGAATAATAAATAAATAAATAAAATGAAAATTCCAATAGACACAATCACGATAGAGATGACAAGAGAGGAGATTCCATCTGAACGTGAGGAAGAACTTCCTGACTGTGAGAGCCGTTCAGCAGTGGAACTCTCTGCCCCGGAGTGTGGTGGAGGCTCCTTCTTTGGAAGCTTTTAAACAGAGGCTGGATGGCCATCTGTCAGGGGTGATTTGAATGCAATATTCCTGCTTCTTGGCAGAATGGGGTTGGACTGGATGGCCCAGGAGGTCTCTTCCAACTCTTTGATTCTATGATTCTATGACAATGGGTGGGCCACATATTCTGAATTTTAAAACAATTAACAAACTATGATGAGATAAAATAGGAGCAGGACGTTTAAATGGAACTCATAAAACACACAGAGTTGTGGGGCAGAACATCCTATTTGGAGGGCACAAACTCCATTAGCCGAAAACATTGAGGGGGTGTAACAAAAATCATGCTGTGCACCTACTCGCCAAAGGCGCAGCGGATAAGCCGGGTTTTGAGGTTCTTTTTAAATGTTTCCAGTGAAGGGCCTTTGCACTTTCCTTTGTACTTCTCCCGTCCTGCGGATGAGCACAGGTTCTGCAGAACTCCAAAGTGGAGATGATGGTGGAGTGGAATGGCATCTTTGAGGGGCTACAGTCTCTTGCTCACCACCTCTTTCTCCTATTCCGCAGCAACGTGTCCGCCTGAAAGCAGGTGCCAAGCCCGGCGAGGGGCGGGTTGAGGTGCTGAAGAACGGCGAGTGGGGCACCGTCTGTGACGATCGCTGGAACCTAATCTCAGCCAGCGTGGTTTGCCGAGAGCTGGGCTTTGGTAGCGCCAAGGAGGCTCTCACGGGGGCACGCATGGGCCAAGGTGAGCATGGGGAGGATGGGCTGCACACTCCTTCCCCCCTTCAGACGCTTCCAAGGAATCTGATGAAGGTCCCCACTTCCACCTCCTACTATCATGCAGGAACTGGGGCTCCCACTGGGCAGCACCCCACTGTCCCTGGCATGTAGGAAGGTAGGACAGGAGTCATGAGTGCATGGGAGGTTTGGGTAGAGAGAACCATTCTGCATACACACATGATGTCACCCAATGATTCCTGGCATTCCTGGCAGGATTCGGCCAGATCCACATGAACGAGGTCCAATGCCTGGGCTCCGAGAAGTCCCTGTGGAGCTGCCCTCACAAGAACATCACCCAAGAGGGCTGCAAACACTCAGAGGATGCCGCCGTCCGTTGCAACATCCCATACATGGGCTACGAAACCACGGTGAGTCGGGGAGCAGTTGTACTCCGGGAGGGGTGAGCAAATATCCAGCAATTCCTTAAAGGAACAAGCAAAGTGGATAGTAGTCCAGGTAGAACAGTGTTTCTCAACCTGGGGGTCGGGACCCCTGGGGGGGGGTCACGAGGGGGTGTCATTGGGGTCGCCAAAGACCATCAGAATACACAGTATATTCTGTTGGTTATGGGGGTTCTGTGTGGGAAGTTTGGTCGAATTGTATTATTGATGTGCTTCAGAATGCTCTTTGATTGTAGATGAACTATAAATTCCAGCAACCACAACTCCCAAATGTCAAGGTACATTTTCGCCAAACTCCACTACTGTTCACATTTGGGCATATTGAGTATTCGTGCCAAGTTTGGTCCAGATGCATCATTGTTTGAGTTCACAGTGCTCTCTGGATGTAGGTGAACTACAGCTCCCAAACTCAAAGTCAATGCCCACCAAACCCTTCCAGTATTTTCTATTGGTCGTGGGAGTTCTGTGTGCCAAGTCTAGTTCAATTGCATTGTTGGTGGAGTTCAGAATGCTCTTTGATTGTAGGTGAGCTATAAATCATAAGAAGTACTCCTTAAGACTGTGTTGTTAAAAGAAGAATTCTTTTGAGGATAAAGACAGAGACTGTTGAATTCCTGCACTGAAATCCGACTCCAGGAAAGGATGGACTTTATTATCTCTAGTCTACTATTCATTTCTCTTTATGTTGATAAGATAACCTACATTTACTTATAATGTGCTGATAACATTACTGTTAAATGCTATATATGCTATAAGTCTAGACAATTTACTCCATTAGAGAACATATTATCCTGATATTATTTTCTTGAGAGTCTTATAAAATACACATACATACATTCTTGTTTCTACGAGCTATAAATCCCAGCAAATACAACTCCCAAATGACAAAACCAACCCCCTGCCACTCCACCAGTATTCAGATTTGGGCGTATTGGGTCTTTGTGCCAAATGAATGAAAATACATCCTGCATATCAGATATTTACATTATGATTCATAACACTAGCAAAATGACAGTTATACAATAATGTTGTGGTTGGGGGTCAGCACAACATGAGGAACTGCATTAAGGGGTCGCAGCATTAGAAAGGTTGAGAAACACTGCCTTAGAGGAACCAGCAAAGTGGATGGTAGTCCAGGTAGAAGCAACCAACCCATCTGTCCCTCTTTTGTGAAGGCGGAGGAGACCAAAATGACCCCAACTGACCTATGCGCTTCCGTCCACCCTTGTATATTAGTATATTCCTGGTTGTCATTTGTACCAATATGGTGAGAACATAATAGAGCACTTTAGGCGCCTGCCGCCTGCTGCTAGATTGCACCAGCACTTTCGCCCCTTCCCCATCCCTCCGTGCCGCACTTTAATTATTGTCGAATAGAGCACTTTAGACCTAGCACTTTATGATTGTGCCCGATAGCACGTAGTGTCTGCTGTTGATTAAATACTACTATAGACAGGGCTGCATTTAAAAACTTGCACTTTAAGATCTAGCCCATTGGTGTGGCTGGAACACCACCACCATCTGTATTGCTGCTATCCATGTGGTTCCCCATCCCCATTTATGTACTGTCCCTGTTACTTCTGTGTAGCGGAGGGGGCAAAAAAGGAGGTGGGTTGGAGCCTGCGAACGAAAATGGGATAGGGAGGGAGGGGGAGGGGGAGAGAGGATGTTGGCAAGAACCAAAAAATCTAACAACGAGCAAAGTAGAAAGCAATTTCTTGACTATGGATGGCGGCATGGAGGGGGGGAGGTCTTCCACTAGCCGAGGGGCCCCCATAGAGGTCGTGGTGGGAAGGAGGAGATGCGGAAAAAGGAGACCTCAAATTCGGCCTAATTCGGAACGCTTATCCATATTAACAACCCCCAATCGGTCTCCTAAGGTAAATTGGTGTAACCAGGTGAGCGGACCCTCCGGCTTGAAGGTGGTGTTGTTGAACGCCAGATCTGTCAACGGAAAAACGACCTGGATCCAGGATTTAATCCTGGAGGAGCGGGCAGATCTGGCGTGCATCACGGAGACCTGGTTGGATGAAGCTGGGGGCGTAAATCTCTCCCAGCTTTGCCCTCCAGGTTTCTCCGTGCAACACCAACCAAGAGCCGGAGGACGGGGAGGCGGGGTCGCAGTGGTCTATAGAGATTCCATCCATCTGACCAGGAGCCCCATCCCGCAGACCACAAATTTTGAATGCGTCCACCTGAGGGTGGGTGACCGGGACAGAATAGGGATTCTGCTAGTGTACCGTCCACCTCGCTGCACTACAGTCTCCCTACCTGAGCTAGCGGGGGTGGTCTTGAGCCTGGCGGTGGAGTCCCAACAGCTCCTTGTGCTGGGGGACTTCAACATCCATGCCGAGGCAACCCTCACAGGAGCGGCTCAGGACTTCATGTCCGCCATGGCAACCATGGGGCTGTCCCAACAGATAACTGGCCCCACCCACTGTGCTGGACACACATTGGACTTGGTCTTCTGCCAGGGATGGGAGCAGGGTGGCGGTGTGGAGGAGCTGTCTATCTCTCCGTTGCCATGGACCGACCACTTCTTGATCAGATTTAGGCTCACTGCGCCCCCTAACCTCTGCAGAGGTGGAGGACCCATTAAGAAGGTCCGCCCCAGGAGGCTTATGGATCCGAATGGATTCCTGACGGCTCTTGGGGATTTTCCCGCCACCTCGGTAGGTGACCATGTCGAGGCCTTGGTCGCTCTCTGGAATGGGGAGATGACCAGGGCAATTGACAGGATCGCTCCGGAACGTCCCCTCTCGAGTAACCGAGCTAAATCAGCCCCTTGGTTCACTGAGGAGCTGGCAGCGATGAAGCGAAGGAAGAGGGTACTAGAGAGCGTGTGGCGCTCGGACCCAAGCGAGCCAAATCGAACACGGTTTGTGTCCTTTCTAAGGGCATATGCCGCGGCAATAAAAGCCGCAAAGAAAACTTTCTTTGCGGCTACTATTGCGTCTGCAAAGAACCATCCGGCGGAGCTGTTTCGGATTGTCAGAGGTCTTTTAACTCCCCCTACCTCAGGTGGGAGCCCTGACAATTCGGTCACGCGCTGTGAAGCATTTGCTCGGTTCTTTGCAGACAAAGTCGCTTTGATCCGCTCTGAGCTGGACGCCACATTAAGTGCAGTCTCTGTGGATGTGACACAAGCACCTGCTTGTCCTATTTTGTTGGATTCTTTTCAGTTTGTGAAGCCCGAGGATGTGGACAAGATACTTGGAGGAATGAGGCCCACCACGTCCATCCTAGACCCCTGCCCATCCTGGCTTCTGAAGGAGGCCAGAGGGGGATTGGCCGAGTGGGTAACGGTGGTGGTGAATGCCTCCCTTCGGGAAGGCAAGATTCCAGCGAGCCTAAAACAGGCTATTATAAAGCCGCTGTTGAAGAAGCCATCACTGGACCCCACCAAATTCGAAAACTTTCGGCCTGTTTCCAATCTTCCCTACTTGGGCAAAGTCATGGAAAGCGTGGTGGCCTCACAACTCCAGGTATTCTTGAGAGACACGGATTATCTGGATCCGGCACAGTCTGGTTTCAGACCGGGACATGGTACCGAGACGGTCTTGGTCGCCTTAGTGGATGATCTGCGCCGGGAGCTAGACAGGGGGAGTGTGTCCCTGTTGGTGCTCCTGGACCTCTCAGCGGCCTTCGATACCGTCGACCACGGTATTCTTCTGGGGCGCCTTGCAGAGATGGGTCTCGGGGGCACTGCTTTGCAGTGGCTCCGGTCATTTCTGGAGGGCCGTACCCAGAAGGTGTTATTGGGGGACTCCTGTTCAACACCACAGCCTTTGACCTGTGGGGTTCCTCAGGGCTCCATCCTGTCCCCCATGCTGTTTAACATCTACATGAAGCCGCTGGGTGAGATCATCCGGAGTTTCGGGGTGCGGTGTCATCTGTACGCAGATGATGTCCAACTCTGTCACTCCTTCCCACCTGCTACTAAGGAGGCCGTCGAAGTCCTGAACCGGTGCCTGGCTGCTGTAATGGTCTGGATGAGGGCGAACAAACTGAAATTAAATCCAGACAAGACAGAGGTACTCCTGGTCAGTCGCAAGGCCGAACAGGGTATAGGGTTACAGCCTGTGCTGGACGGGGTCGCACTCCCCTTGAAGGCTCAGGTTCGCAGCTTGGGTGTGACCCTGGACTCGTCGCTGAGCCTGGATCCCCAGGTTTCAGCGGTGACCAGGGGAGCATTTGCACAGCTCAGGCTCGTGCGCCAGCTGCGCCCGTATCTTGGGAAGTCTGACTTGGCCACGGTGGTACACGCTTTGGTCACATCCCGCCTCGACTACTGCAACGCTCTCTACGTGGGGCTGCCCTTGAAAACGGCCCGGAAGCTCCAGCTAGTCCAGCGCGCGGCAGCCATGTTGTTAACAGGAGCAGGGCGTAGGGAGCACACAACGCCCCTGCTGTCCCAGCTCCACTGGCTGCCGATTTGCTACCGGGCCCAATTTAAGGTGCTGGTACTATCCTACAAAGCCCTAAACGGTTCCGGCCCAAAATACCTTGCAGACCTCATCTTGGCCTACGAGCCCACGAGGACCTTGAGATCATCCGGGGAGGCCCTTCTCTCGATCCCGTCTGCCTCACAGGCACGCCTGGCGGGGACGAGAGAGCGGGCCTTCTCGGTGGTGGCCCCCCGGCTGTGGAACGCCCTCCCTGCTGAAGTTAGACAGGCGCCCTCCCTTATGGCCTTTCGTAAGAGCCTGAAAACATGGCTCTTCGAGTTGGCCTTCAACTGAGTGCTATATCTTGGCAATGATGACCGGAATGGACCACGACTATGAGACTGACTATGACCCATGATATGACGAAGCGGATTTTTAGTATAAGTATATGTCAAGTAGTAGTAGCATGTTATGTATTGTTCTGATTACTGTAAATTGCCTTTTCTATGTTGTTGTTCACCGCCACGAGTCGCCCCCTGGGCTGAGAGTGGCGGTAAATAAGTGCAAGTAATAAATAAATAAATAAATAAATAATTGTGTCTCCTCCACAGATCCGGCTGAGTGGGGGGCGCAGCCGTTTCGAGGGGAGGGTCGAGGTGGCACTAGGGCACGGTGGTCTCGGCACCCGCCGCTGGGGCTTGATCTGCGGAGACAACTGGGGCACGCTGGAGGCCATGGTGGCCTGCCGCCAGCTGGGTCTGGGCTATGCCAACCACGGCTTGCAAGTAGGTACCACCGCTTGCCCCTTGCCCGGCTGCCACCGCTAAACTAACCAGCTGGCTGGCGAAGAGCAGCAGCAGCAGCTAACTCCTCCCCTTGACCGGAAGCCACTGGGCATGGGCCATGCATGCCATCACGGTAGGTGGGCGGCTGGCATGGAGGGTGCATGCATGCATATATGACAGACATCGTGAAAGGGCTTTGGGGGGAGGAGGGTGTTGCACCTCAGCAGGAGTTCACCTTGCTCACAATAGTCACCAAGATACTAAACATGATAATAAATAGTTTATTGATACAAGCAGGCAGATATAAAAAGGGGGAAAGGCACCATAGCAAATGGAAGGGTAAAAATCCAAGAGTTAATGAAGGAAACAAGTCCTAAAGCAATAGGAAAATCTAGGAAGCAAAGATCAAAACATGAACATGAATTCCAAAGTAAGTCCAAGAAACGAGGAACACAACATGAGCATGAAACCAAAGGCATCTCCAAAGAACAGGGAACAAAACATGAGCATCAATCTTGTGTTTTGAATGAAGGCCAGTGTTGCAACTCAGAGTAAGCTTCACCTTGCTTCCAAACACCACCACACGAGAGCTGTAGTTTTATAGTTTATTGAGGAAAAATCCAAGTCAAAATAAAGAATAAGGATTGCAAAGTTCCAAAGATTAGGTTAAATGCAGAATATAGTTCCAAAGATCTTCAGGTAAAAACAAGAGGCACAACCTTATAGGCAGAGTTCAAACCAGAGTCCAAGGTACAAGCAATAAAATAATTGCCCCAAGAATCACAATGCAAGAAATCCCAAGCGTGCTGCTTTCCAGGCTAAGGTTATTCCATGAAGCTTTCAGGCTAATAAGCTACGTTGAACTGACGCTTTCCCTTAGTTTGCAAGAAGCCTAAATACCTTTCTAACATGAAAACATTATGCTCTCACCAACATGAAAGCATTGCGATGACCTTGGCCTGAGCTGGCTTCCCGTCTGCCGGCCAGGCGAGAACTCCGCCTGACCCGCAAATCAAGACGAGCCTGCTGGGTCAGGTCACTATCAAGGTTTTCTGCACCTTCAGTATCAGCGTGGGAAGGAGGCGAATGCCTCCCCACCTGTTCGCTATCTCCTTCGTTAAAATCCTTTTCTTCTGAGAACCGCTGTGTTGTTGACTCTCCACTGTCTGTGGGAGCCTCAGAAAAAGATCTAGAAGCAGGGATCTGAGGCACAGAAAGAGCCAGGAATCTGAATCCCATCATCCTCATCATCAGGGAACATCTCAGCCACAACAGCCTGAGCCAGGAACAAGACAAGAGTTCTTCACTCCAAAAGTGATATTGTTTGATCTAAACTCCCAACCAAATGTAAGGACTGCAAAACATGAACACATTCCTTTGATGTATTGTCGAAGGCTTTCATGGCTGGAATCACTCAGTTCTTGTGGGTTTTTTCGGGCTATATGGCCATGTTCTAGAGGCATTTCTCCTGATGTTTCGCCTGCATCTATGGCAAGCATCCTCAGAGGTGACCTCACCTCTGAGGATGCTTACCATAGATGCAGGCGAAACATCAGGAGAAATGCCTCTAGAACATGGCCATATAGCCCGAAAAAACCCACAAGAACTGAGAGACATTCCTTTGACCTTGAGAGGCCTGCTTCTGCCTCTCTTTCACATTCTTTCAGATTTCCTGCACCTGAATCTCTGTAATGAACATAACAGTTTCACTATCACACTCTGTTTCAGCAACAGCATCTTGCTCCAAAACCTCCTCCATCCCCTCATCTACAGAACCAACTTGCTCCCCTATAGAACCATCAAGCCCTGAACCCATAAACCCCTCATCATCATCTGCCTGAACCACAACAAAGGGTGACAATGCAGCCACGTTTAGCTGGACACGAGAGCAGCACTTGCATGTGCTCACGGCCACGCTTGCTTCGCAATGTGGGGATGGTATGGGTTGAGGTTTGTCCCGTGTCCCATCCCTCTCTGTGTGTGCTCTGCTTGTGCTCCCCCCACCCACAGGAAACGTGGTACTGGGATGCCAGCAACGTGACCCAAATGGTGCTGAGTGGCGTGAAGTGTGCCGGGCATGAGATGGCCTTGAGTCAGTGCCAGCACCACAACACCGTCACCTGCCGGAAGACGGGCACCCGCTTTGCCGCGGGCGTCATCTGCTCCGAGAGTAAGAAGGGGATGGGGAGGGGGCCTTCTTCACACTTTTGCCATAGCCTCTGTGGCAGAGAGCATCATTGGTTGGTGAATTAGCAGCTGGATGAGGAGGAGGAGAAGGAAGCAGTGGTTGGTGGGAGTGTGGTCACGGCCAGCTCTCCATATTCCTCCTGAGCATCTCAATACTTGCTTGGGGGTCCCTGGATGGGCTTCCTCCAGGTGCCACTGAGCATGCTCCCTCTCTCCCCCCACCATGACCCCTTTTCTCTACGGCCAGCTCTCCATATTCCTCCTGAGCATCTCAGTACTTGCTTGGGGGTCCTTGGAAGGGCTTCCTCCAGGTGTCAATGAGCATGTTCCCTCTCCCCCCCCACCATGACGCCTTTTCTCTACGGCCAGCTCTCCATATTCCTCTTGGGTGTCCCAATACTTGCTTGGGGGTGTTGCATCCCAGTTCAAGAAACAAGACCATAAGATTAAATCCACCACTCTGTACTGTAGGAAAAGCAATCCTTGTTTATTGATGAAAAATTGGTTACAAAAGAAAGGTAAATGCAGAGTAAAAAAAAAAAACACAGAAAAACACAGGAGTCAATAGAATCTCTGAACTTGAGCAAAACTTCAAAAGCCACAAAACAATAACCAAGATTCTGTTAGCCTTTTACTAAGCATGAACTTGGAAACAGAAGCCTCTGGGATTACTGGCCATGGAACACAGGAATTCTGCCAAGACCAGCCACAGTCCCAAACGTTGCTTGACCTAAAGAAGCACCCGGCAGGGATGCTCTTAAACCAAAGAAGCTATTCTTAGAAACGCCCCTTGACTTTTCTGTTTGGGTTTCTTTTTGCTGAAGCCGCTGTGACCTTCGTATAGACTGGGAGACACATCTATCTCTCACTATCTGTTCTCTCCAGAGCTCATTATCTAGCCCAGGTGGGGAGATATCACGGCTAATTTCCAAAACATTCTCTTCTAACTGTTGGGTTTCGTTTTCATTCCCACTGAGCTCAGTATCAACAACAGATTCCACACTGTCAGGGTCAGGGAAAGCTTGCTCAGTTTGAAAAACTATCGGAGAATCCTGTTCACACAGATCAGGATCAGGCTGAACCCCAACAGGGGGTCCCTGGATGAGCTTCCTCCAGATGTCACTGAGCATGTTCCCTCTGCCCCCCCCCCACCATGACCCCTTTTCTCTACGGCCAGCTCTCCATATTCCTCCTGAGCATCTCAATACTTGCTTGGGGGTCCCTGGATGGGTTTCCTCCAGGTGTCACTGAGCATGCTCCCTCTCTCCCCCCACCATGACGCCTTTTCTCTACCATCTCCTCCCAGCTGCGTCGGACCTCCTTCTGCATGCCCCTCTGGTACAAGAGACTGCCTACATTGAGGACCGCCCTCTGCACATGCTCTACTGCGCCGCAGAGGAGAACTGCCTGTCTAGCACCGCCCGCAATGCCACCTGGCCCTATGGATACCGGCGGCTCCTGCGCTTCTCCTCCCAGATCCACAACAACGGCCGCGCCGACTTCCGCCCAAAGGCTGGACGGCATTCTTGGGTCTGGCACGAATGTCACGGGTAAGAAACCCCAGCATAGCCTGTTCCCATGCTGCCTTGCCCCCTGGCACCCAGTTCCCCTCCACACTCGTTGGCTTCGCCCTCTTGGTATGTGCCACTCACATTTTGTGGCTTCCTTACCCCAGGCACTACCATAGCATGGACATCTTTACCCACTACGACCTCCTGACGCCCAACGGCACCAAGGTAGCTGAAGGACACAAGGCCAGCTTCTGCTTGGAGGACACAGAGTGTGAAGAAGGTAGGTGGGGGGCTGCCTTCTTTGGCACAGTTGGGGGGAAAGACCTGCCTGTTTCCCCTTCCTTCCTCCCTCCCTCCCTCCTTCCTTCTCTACACTTTCTCAGCTTCTCTCTCCCTTTCTCATTTTCAGTGTACAGTAGAGTCTCACTTATCCAACATTACATATAATCTAATGCTCTTATCCGACGTCCCCCCAGTTTTCCTCCAGAATTTCCCCTTCAATTAAGGGAGCACTCCCCAACTCTCTCTCCATTCCCAATAAGTGAAAAAGGCAACACAAGGAGGAGGAGGAGGGAGGAAAGAGAGGACTGAGGCAGGACCGGAAGCGGAAGCACCCTCCCTCCTTCCCTCTGTAATTTCCATGCTGCTCTTCCGCATCATTTGGGAACTCCCCGCTGGGCAACTAGGTCATGGTGTTGCCTTTCCTCAACCTTTTGAGTCCCTGTAGTTAGTATTCTAGGTGTCTAGCACTGCGTCGGATGAGTAACAGTAGGAGACTCCATATTTATCCGATATTTTAGTTTATCTGACTGTGTCATTGCCAGAGCTCTGCCGGTATGAAGGCAGAGGTGAATCAAACACCCATTAGAATCAAACTGTTTAATTAAAGCAGCACTTACCTTCCGGCTGCTTTCATAGTCCAAATGTAAAACATAAAGATAGCACTCTGCTACAGAATATAAAACAGAAACTGATAGCATACGGCGATGCAAATTTATTTAATTTATTCAATTATTTATTTATTTATCGTGTCAGGAGCAACCAGACATTTGTATTACATTTTTGACAAAACAAACAAACAAACAAACAGACAGACAAAACACAAAGTTTGCAAGCTTGGGAGTTGATTAAATGTCCTTTGACCAGGATCTGGCCACTTGGAGTGCCTCTGGTGTTGCCACAAGGAGGTCCTCCATTGTGCATGTGGCAGGGCTCAGGGTGCATTGTAGCAGGTGGTCAGTGGTTTGCTCTTCTCCACACTCGCATGTCATGGACTCCGCTTTGTGGCCCCATTTCTTAAGGTTGGCTTTGCATCTCGTGGTGCCAGAGCGCAGTCTGTTCAGCACCTTCCAAGTCGCCCAGTCTTCTGTGTGCCATTGATTGAGGTTCTGGGTTTGAGCCTGCCACTTTTGGACTCTCGCTTGCTGGGGTGTTCCGAGTGTTTCTGTAGATCTCAGAAAACTACTTCGTGATTTAAGTTGTTCATGTGCTGGCCGATACCCAAACAAGGGATGAGCTGGAGATGTCACTGACAGCGACAGCGACACTGGCAGTGACATCTTCAGCTTCAAATTCATGAGAACATCATAGTCAAAGGGTCCAGTCCAGTGGTCAAATGCTGAGAGTTCAATGACTAAAGTCCAGGGATCAAGAGTCTATACCGTAGTCAAAAGCCAGTCCAGAGATTCAAGGTTCCAGGGTTCCAAAAGTTCAGGAGACGAAACAGGATACCGAAAATCCACCAACCTGGGGGAAAACCAGCAGCATCTACCACCAAAATAAGACAAATACTTTTCTCACAAAGATCAGTCCCAAGGTTAGTTCCTTATTTACAGTAACACCCAGCTGCAACCTGTCTCTTGCATGCCTCCACCCTTAATTGCTCTCACCCATAAACTCTTACTTACAGATTACTCAACCCTTTAGAACTAAGACTTACGTTAACCCTTCCATCACCAACTGCTAGGCCTGTCACCATCAACTGTGGAACATGATACATGACACAGACGTTCTGCCAGCCCATTTATGTCAGATAAATGAGACTCTACTGTAAAGTAAATCATGTTCAGAAATGATATACAGAAATGATATAATGTGTGGTGTTGAAAGTGGGAAAGGTGGAGGAACCTCTTTGGTGCTGCTTTCCTTGCCCAGGCAAAATGCCCCTCTCACAGGTGGCATCTAACCCCCCCCCCCTTCTCTTTGGTCAGATGTAGCCAAGCGTTACGAGTGCGCCAATTTTGGGGAACAGGGCATCACCGTGGGTTGCTGGGACCTCTATCGGCACGACATTGACTGCCAGTGGATCGACATCACAGACGTCAAGGCTGGGAATTACATCCTGCAGGTGAGTGAGACATGGGGAGTGGGGCAGGAAAGTCCTTGTGGATGGAGAAGAAAGGCAGCAGTGGTGGGTTCCCTTCCTCCCCCATCCTGCCCCCAGATAACGCTCGCCAGGGTTGCAAAGTCATCTTGCCATGGGGAAGGGCTGGCAGGCTTTGTGTTGCAACTCGGAGTAGGCTTCACCTTGCTCCCAAGCACCACCACACAAGAGCTGTAGATTTTGTAGTTTATTGAGGAAAGAATCCAAATCAAAACATAGAATAAGCAATGCAAAGTTCCAAAGACAAAGGTTAAATGCAAAACACAGTTCCAAAGGTCTTCAGGTAAGAACATAAAACATAATCCTTTAGGCAATGGTCAAATCAGAGTCCATGGTAAAAACAGTGAAACACAAGACCCAAGAATCACGAGGCAGGAAGCCCAAAGTGTGCTGCTGTAAAGCCAAGATTATTCCATAGAAGCTTTCATGCCAAAAGCCACATTGAACTGACACCTTCCCCCTGTTAACCAGAAGCCTAAATACTTTTTGCCAATGAAAACATTACGCTCTGGCCAACATGAAAGCATTACGGTGACCTTTCACCGACCTAGCTTCTTTCTTGCTGGCTATCCGTGAACTCCTCTTGACCCGCCAATCTAAACGTTCCTGCCTGCTCATTAAATCACTATCAAAGCTCTCTTCTCTATTAGCGTGAGACGGCTGAGAAAGAGAAGGCCTCTGCACCTGGTCGTTATCTAACTCGCTGGCATTCTTTTCCCATGAGAAGTGACTTAGCGACTCCTCCAATGCACTGTCTGCAAGAGGCACAGAGAAAAGCATAGAAGCAGACCCAGAAATCTGAATCCCATCATCCTCTTCATCAGGGAACATTTCAGGCTTACAAGAGGGTTCAGGGAACCCTCTTGTGAGGGTTTAGTTTCAGGATTATCAAGCTGAGCCACAACACTTTGGTGCTTGACCGCCTGCCAGGTTTCACAGCCTGGCCTCTGGTGAGTGGGATGTCGTCATTTCCAGCAACTGAGGTGGAAGAGGGATGTCAGAGGCGGCATTCTTTGGCTACTACCAGCCGTCCCGCTGTTTTACATGCAAGAGGCGTTGGGTTGTTAACCTGGCTTTTTGCTCTCTCCAGCGGAGCATTCCCTGCATTCTCCACATTCCAGAATCCACAAAGGATGGAAAGCCAGAATGGGCAAAATGCCACCCCAGACAAACACGCAATATACAAGGCTACTGTGGTTGAAAACAAGCAACAGGAGCAGGCATTGAACAGGGGGGTTGTGGCAACTACATGAGTAACAGGGTGCGTGGCAGCTTTAAAAGGCAATACAATTCTAGGCTGCAACCATAAGAGTGGAATACAGGCAGAGATGAACCAAACAACACCCAGTTTGTGTCAAAAGCCGTTTTCCTGAAAGCAATAACTTAAAACACTTATTCTCTTCCATGTTTGACCACAAAATTGATTACAAAACATCAAGACAGCCCTCAGTCTGGGCTTTGGACACAGTGCCAAGTTGGGGCAGCCTACAAAGGAGAGGCAGAGAAAACGAAATCTGAAGAGACAGAATGGGGGACGATGATGCCTGGCTCGAGAGCAGTACATGTGAAAAGGATCTTGGAGTCCTCGTGGACAACAAGTTAAACAATGAGCCCACAATGTGATGCTGCAGCAAAAAAGGCAATGGGATTTTGGCCTGCATCAATAGGAGCCTAGTGTCTAGATCTAGGGAAGTCCTGCTCCCCATGCTCTATTCTGCTCTGGTTAGACCACACCTGGAATATTGCGTCCAATTCTGGGCACCACAATTCAAGAGAGATATTGACAAGCTGGAATGTGTCCAGAGAAGGGCAACAAAAATGATCAAGGGTCTGGAGAACAAGCCCTATGAGGAGCGGCTTAAGGAGCTGGGCATGTTTAGCCTGAAGAAGAGAAGGCTGAGAGGAGACATGATAGCCATATATAAATATGTGAGAGGAAGCCACAGGGAGGAGGAGGGAGCAAGCTTGTTTTCTGCTTCCTTGGAGACTAGGACGCAATGGAGCAATGGCTTCAACCTACAAGAAAGGAGATTCCACCTGAACACGAGGAAGAACTTCTTGACTGTGAGAGCCGTTCAGCAGTGGAACTCTCTGCCCTGGAGCGTGGTGGAGGCTCCTTCTTTGGAAGCCTTTAAGCAGAGGCTGGGTGGCCATCTGTCAGGGGTGATTTGAATGCAATATTCCTGCTTCTTGGCAGAATGGGGTTGGACTGGTTGATGGCCCAGGAGGTTTCTTCCAACTCTTGGATTCTATGATTCTATGAACGCAATATTCCTTGGCAGAATGGGGTTGGACTGGATGGCCCATGAGGTCTCTTCCAACTCTAGGATTCTATGCTTCTATGATCCTTTGTTTTATTCTCTCACATACTTCAACCAACATGCACACACATGCAACCACTTGTACGTATCTCTCAATTTTGTGCTGGGAAGAGCAGCTGGCCTCTTTCTCACAGAAGGCGAAAACCCTCTCAATGCTTCTACCGGAAAGTCGGATGCCAATTTCCTTGCCTGGCGAAGATGAGAAAAGGCCTGCTTCCTTATGGCCGTGATCTGGGCCTCCATCGTCAGCGATGAGTCCAACACAACCCCTTTAAGGCTTTGACCAGTGGCAGGCGGAACCAGAGCTTCCCCATCGAAATCAGGCAGAGGCTGGGTTAATTCTGGCGGCTGGCCGGGCCAGAGGATCTCTGTTTTTGCAGGATTCACTTTGAGTCTGCTCGCTCGCAGCCAACTCATCACTGCTTCCAAACACAGCCTAAAGTTCTCAGGAATCACGGTTGTCCCAGGTTCAAGACGCAAGAGTAGCTGGGTATCATCTACATACTGGTAGCACTCTAGGCCAAAGCTCCGCACCAGTCCAGTATGATCTATTGTTTCCATAGATCATACTAGGTCCCTTGCTATCGAAGAAGACAACAACCTATCTGCATGTACATTGAAGTCTCCCAATACGATGAGACTTGGGAACTTCAGGGCCCAGTCCGCCACAAGGTCTAATAACTTGGGGATGCTCTCGTTCGGGGCCCCAGGGGCCCGATAAACTAAGAGGATAGTCACACTTTCCCTAGCAGCCAATGTCAAACCTATACATTCGATACCCATAATATCTGGGGTAGGAATAGTTCTAATGGAGAAATGATCGTGGGCTACTATTCCCACCCACCCCCCTCCTCAACCCCCCTCGAGATCTTTGAAGCATCTGGAAACCTGAAGGTGTTAGTTCATACGAGGGAATATTATCTCTTTCTCATATCCAGGTTTCTGTAATGCATTTCCTCCTCCTCCTCCTCCTTCTTCCAGGTGGTGATCAACCCTCGCTATGAAGTGGCGGAGAGCGACTTCACCAACAACGCCATGAAATGCAACTGCAAGTACGACGGGCACCGCATCTGGATCCACAACTGCCATATAGGTACAGCTTGGGGGTCGTGGGACTCTTACTGCAGGAAGGAAGGGGGGCTTTTCCCTGTGTGGGGCAAGGGCGAGCCTCATTGTCTCCCTTCTCTGCAGGCGACGCTCTCAGCGAGGAGGCCAACCGGCGCTTCGAACAGTACCCAGGACAGCTCAACAACCAGATCGCGTAGCAGCAGGGAAGACCACCCGCCGGCCCCCTCATGCCACTAGAACTGCCCGCGTCAGCTGTGCCACCCGGAGAGACGAGAAGCCCGCTGAGACATCACCCCCAGGATCAAGGGCTGAGCGGGAGAGCAGCTTGGGGGGCACAGCTGGGGCCACCTCAAAGTCAGCCCCACCATCTCTGAAAGGAGAGAGGAGTTGCCACTGACCCTCTTCCCCAAACAGCACAACCTCTTGCAGCGTGTCTGGGACCGGACTGTCACCACCCCGACTTGGCCCCCAACACACGTCTTTTCATTGCCATGGGTACATTCCGAATGTTGAGGGGGTCTCGGGTAGGGGTCCCCCTTGGTGCTGCAGGTGGCAGGCACGGCGGCCACCCGGGAGGTCCTCAGCCTGCCCCCCCCTCCCCACATTGCTGGTGCTTTGGTCTCTGTCCGCCTGGGCATTGGCCCACTCTGTCTCTTATATAAAGGTAACTCTCTTGGCCCAACCGTGTCTCTCGGCTGACTCTTCTGTTGCCAACCCCGACGAAGGGGCCCTTCCTCCACCTCTGGGACCAAAATGGGAGGCATTGATGGGCTCAGCCACTCTCTGCCCGGCTGGCCGGCCTCTCCCCTTCCAAGCACACAGCCAGCTATGTCAGCAATGCCTGTGGTCAGCTGAGCCACCAGACGCTTTCTGCTGCTGCTGCGAGGAGGAGGACTCCGTCTGGCTGCCCGTTCTTCTTCGCAAGGCGTGTTTTCTTTCCTGGCTGGGTCTCACATTCCAAGACAGGAGCTGAAAGGAGAGGCTGTCCAGCCGCTGGACAGCCCGGCCCTAAAACCAACAAGGCCGCCTCCCCCTTGGACTTCCTGGGGCTTAGTCCGTCTGGATGCTCCGCACACAGATACACACACACACACACACCAGGGACTCCCATAAAAGGCGCACCTCCATTGCCCAAGTGCGGAGGAAGCCAGAGCAGCAGGTGAAAAGGCATTTGGGGGGTGGCATTCCAACAAGGATGCTCCAACCCCTCTGGGGACATGAACACATCCATATAAATAAAAATATCATGTTCGTTTGTGGGATTAACAAAACGCATAAACCACTGGACAAATTGACACAAAATTTGGACACAAGACACCTAACAAACCAATGTATGTCTCTCACTCAAAAAAAAAATAATTTTGTCATTTGGGAGTTGTAGTTGCTGGGATTCATAGTTCACCTACAATCTAGATCTAGGGAAGTCCTGCTCCCCATGCTCTATTCTGCTTTGGTTAGACCACACCTGGAATATTGTGTCCAATTCTGGGCACCACAATTCAAGACAGATATTGACAAGCTGGAATGTGTCCAGAGGAGAGCGACTAAAATGATAAAAGGTCTGGAGAACAAGCCCTATGAGGAGCGGCTTAAGGAGCTGGGCATGTTTAGCCTGAAGAAGAGAAGGCTGAGAGGAGATATGATAGCCATGTATTAATATGTGAGAGGAAGCCACAGGGAGGAGGGAGCAAGCTTGTTTTCTGCTTCCCTGAAGACTAGGACGCGGAACAATGGCTTCAAACTCCAAGAGAGGAGATTCCATCTGAACACGAGGAAGAACTTCCTGACTGTGAGAGCTGTTCAGCAGAGGAACTCTCTGCCCCGGAGTGTGGTGGAGGCTCCTTCTTTGGAAGCTTTTAAGCAGAGGCTGGATGGCCATCTGTCAGGGGTGATTTGAATGCAATATTCCTGCTTCTTGGCAGAATGGGGTTGGACTGGATGATGGCCCAGGAGGTCTCTTCCAACTCTTGGATTCTAGGATTCTATGAAAGAGCATTCTGAACCCCAGCGGTTTCATGTAGATGTTAAAAAGCATGGGAGATAAAATAGAGCCCTGCGGGACTGCACAGGTCAAAGGCCAGGGGTCCGAGCAGGCATCTCCCAGCTTCACCATCTGGGATCGGTCCTCCAGGAAGGACCGGAGCCAGGACAAACCGTGCCCCCAAGACCCATCCCGGAGACTCGACCCAGAAGGATACCATGATCGATGGTATCGAAAGCCACCAAGATGTCCAAGAGGACCAACACGGTCACACTCCCCCAGTCCAGCTCTCTACGGAGGTCATCCACCAAGGCGACCAGGGCTGTCTCGGTGCCGTGACCAGGCCCGAAAACAGACTGTGACTGATCTAGGTAGTTGATGTCATCCAAAAAACCCTGGAGCTGGGAGGCGACCACCTGCTCCAGCACCTTGCCCAAAAACGGAAGGTTGGAGATTGGTCTATAGTTGTTCAGCACCGTGGAGTCAAGGGAGACTTTTTTGAGGAGTGGAGAAACCACAACCTGTTTTAGTCGAGATGGAAAAAACCCCTGCTCCAACGATGCGTTAATGATCAACACAAACCATTCAACCAACTCCTCCCTGGCCAATTTAATTAGCCAAGACTGGCAAGGGTCTAGAGCCGACGTGGTCGCCCTCACAGGCCCAAGGACCTCCTCCACGGTCTCAGGAGGAACAAGCCTAAAAGAATCCCACAAAATCGGACAAACAGGTGCCTCAGTCACCTCCTCTGGAACTGTGATGAAATTGGAGTCCAGCTCAAGGCGTATCTGAGCAACTTTGCCTGCAAAATGGTGTGCGAACTCGCGACACCGAGTTGTTGGGTCATCGAAGGTCTCCTCCACCACAGGTGAGTGAAGGAGTTCCCCGACAACCCGAAACAACTCCGATGATCTATTTGCTACAGACGCTATACGGGCAGTCGTGAAAGACTCCCTGGCTACCCGTATAGCTGCGGTATATGCCCATTCTGAATCCCACCAACGATGGAATTGAACCAAACTTGGCACACAGTTCTCCCATGACCAACAGAAAATACTGGAAGGGTTTGGTGGGCAGTGTCCTTTGGTTTTGGAGTTATAGTTCGCCTACATCCAGAGATCACTGTGGATTCAAACAATGATGGATCTGGACCAAACTCTACACGAATACTCAATATGCCCAAATGTGAACACTGGTGGAGTTTGGGGGAAATAGAATCTTGACATTTGGGATTTGTAGTTGCTGGGATTCATAGTTCACCTACCATCACAGAGCATTCTGAACCCCACCAACGATGGAATTGAACCAAACTTGGCACACAGTTCTCCCACCATACACCTACTACCCCAAGGAGTGACCATCACTCAAAAAGCATGGGTTTTGTTATTTGGGATTTGTAGTTGCTGGGATTGACAGTTCACCTACAATCAAAGAGCATTCTGAACCCCACCAATGATGGAATTGAACCAAACTTGGCACACAGTTCTCTCATGACCAACAGAAAGGTGAGCAGTGTCCTTTGGTTTTGGAGTTATAGTTCACCTACATCCAAAGATCACTGTGGACTCAAACAATGATGGATCTGGACCAAACTCTACACGAAGACTCAATATGCCCAAGTGTGAACACTGGTGGAGTTTGGGGGAAATAGAATCTTGACATTTGGGAATTGTAGTTGCTGGGATTCATAGTTCACCTACAATCAAAGAGCATTCTGAACCCCACCAATGATGGAATTGAACCAAACTTGGCACACAGTTCTCTCATGACCAACAGAAAGGTGAGCAGTGTCCTTTGGTTTTGGAGTTGTAGTTCACCTACATCCAGAGATCACTGTGGACTCAAACAATGATGGATCTGGACCAAACTCTACACAAATACTCCATATGCCCAAATGTGAACACTGGTGGAGTTTGGGGGAAATAGAATCTTGACATTTGGGATTTGTAGTTGCTGGGATTCATAGTTCACCTACAATCAAAGAGCATTCTGAACCCCACCAATGATAGAATTGGGCCAAACCTCCCACGCGGAACCCCCATGACCACCAGAGTGGGCCACAGCACCACGTGGCAAGGGACGGATAGTCTATATAAATAAAAATGTAATGTTCGTTTGTGGGATTAACAGAACTCAAAAACCACTGGAAGAATTGCCACCAAATTTAGACACCATACACCTACTACCCCAAGGAGTGACCATCACTCAAAAAGCATGGGTTTTGTCATTTGGGATTTGTAGTTACTGGGATTCATAGTCCACCTACAATCAAAGAGCATTCTGAACCCCACCAACGATGGAACTGAACCAAACTTGGCACACAGAACTCCCAGGACCAACAGAAAACACTAGAAGGGTTTGGGGGGCATTGACCTTGAGTTTGGGAGTTGTAGTTCACCTACATCCAGAGATCACTGTGGACTCAAACAATGATGGATCTGGACCAAATTCTACACGAATGCTCAATATGCCCAAATGTGAACACTGGTGGAGTTTGGGGGAAATAGAACCTTGACATTTCATAGAATCATAGAATCCTAGGGTTGGAAGAGGCCTCCTGGGCCATCCAGTCCAACCCCATTCTGCCAAGAAGCAGGACAATCGCATTCAAATCACCCCCAACAGATGGCCATCCAGCCTCTGCTTAAAAGCTTCCAAAGAAGGAGCCTCCACCACACTCCGGGGCAGAGAGTTCCACTGCTGAACGGCTCTCACAGTCAGGAAGTTCTTCCTCATGTTCAGGTGGAATCTCCTCTCTTGTAGTTTGAAGCCATTGTTCCCTTGCGTCTCCAGGGAAGCAGAAAACAAGCTTGCTCCCTCCTCCTCCCTGTGGCTTCCTCTCACATATTTATACATGGCTATCATATCTCCTCTCATCCTTCTCTTCTTCAGGCTAAACATGGCCAGCTCCTCCAACTCTAGGATTCTATGATTCTAAGCTAAGTAAACTGTTCCTCACTGAGGACTTGAGACTTGGGCAGTATGGGGTTATATTCCAACACTCTGTAGACACACAAACTTCAATAAATCACACACACTTTGAAAATACTGGCGTTGAAAGAAGAAGCCAAAGTTCTGGGCGTGCAGCACCCCAAGATTTATTTCATCAAAACCTTTGGAGGGTGGGTCAAGCCCCACAGACCCCACACATAATTTTCCGGCAGCTACTGTAAAAAAAAAGAAAGAACGCTCAAGGCGCTAGTCCTTATGGCAGCCTACGCAATCCAGATCCCTCTTTCTGCATTGGACTACAACTCCCACAATCCCCATCCAGCACAAGCCACTGCCACGACATTATCCTCTGATTTCACACCAAGTCCTTTAGGATGAGATGTGATGCAATGCACATAAAATATGAATTTCTGGACCAGTTCGAGCTATGACATACAAGGGCCACAAAAGGTGTCCCCCAACGTACTCAATATAAGCTCCCCCCATGCGTGTCTGCCCTTGTGCTCTCATTGTCAACATAGTGGGCCTCAGCAAACAAGAGTCCAAAAGTGGCAGGCTAAAATCTGGAACCTGTGCAGACAAGCCAGGGAGTGGAGAGAGCACAGCTACTGCCACGCAGCCATTCCACAGTCCGCTTTGAGGAATGTGGGGGTCACTTAGCACATCCCCACTTTCGAGGGAGCAACTCTGATTTAATGCCCCCTTGAACAAGGCATCCATTTTGAAAATAAAGGGACCGTTCTGCCTCGTTCCGGCTTCACTCGGTAGTTTCTGGGGTGATGGTCAAGAGCAGGGCTTCGTAGCCCCGGCGGACCAGCAGGGTCAGGTGGTCCTGGGTCCGCACGGCTTCGTAGATGTCCTCCGCCCGGCGGGAAGCCCGGCCGTTGATCTCCACCACCACGTCACCCGCCTTGAGTCCTGCCCTGCAGGGGGAAAAGGCACAGCAACAGATGGCGGGGGAGCGCAACGGGGAAAGATTGTGGCCCCCACAAGGGAGGCACCCCTCCAGATCCCTCCCTTGGCCGCGCAAGTAGGAACATGCAACTTACTGGTGCGCTGGAGAACCAATGATAACCTTGTGGATCAGGATTCCATAGGAGATGTCTGGGAAGGAAGGGTCTCTCATCTTCAGTTCTGACAAGATGCTATGAGAAAGGGGGGGGGGGGGGACATCATCATCATCATTGGGGAGTGGGTTCACACCATCACCATCACCATCACCATCATCATCATCTATATAAATAAAAATGTAATGGAAGGTCCACGGTGCTTGAATGAAGGACCTTCCTTCTCTCCCTCCCTTCTTTTCTTTCCTCCCTTTCCTTCCTTCCTTCTCCTTCCTTTCCTTCTTTCCCTCCTTCCCTTCCATTCTGTCCCTCCTTCCTTCTTCCTTTCCTTCTTTTCCTTCCTCCCTCCCTCCCTTTCCTCCTTCTTTCCTTTTCTTCATTTCCTCCCCCTTCATTTCCTTCCCTCCCTCTCTTCATCCCCCTCCGTTCTTTCCCTCCTTCCTTCCTCCTTCCTTCCTTCATCATCATTGGGGAGTGGGTTCACACCATAATCATCATCATCATCATCATCTATATAAATAAAAATGTAATGGAAGGTCCACGGTGCTTGAATGAAGGACCTTCCTTCTCTCCCTCCCTTCTCTTCTTTCCTCCTTTTCCTTCCTTCCTTTACTTCCTTCTCCTTCCTTTCCTTCTTTCCCTCCTTCCTGTCCCTCCTTCCTTCCTTTCCTTCTTTTCCTCCCTCCCTCCCTCTTTCCCTTTCTTCATTTCCTCCCCCCTTCATTTCCTTCCCTCCTTTCTTCATCCCCCTCCGTTCTTTCCCTCCTTCCTTCCTCCCTCTCTTCCTGTCCCTCCTTGCTTTTCCTTCCTTCCTGTCCCTCCTTCCTTCCTTTCCTTCTTTTCCTTCCTCCCTCCCTCCCTTTCCTCCTTCTTTCCCTTTCTTCATTTCCTCCCCCTTCATTTCCTTCCCTCCCTCCTTTCTTCATCCCCCTCTGTTCTTTCCCTCCTTCCTGCCTTCCTCCCTCTCTTCCTGTCCCTCCTTTCTTTTCCTTCCTTCCTTCTTTTCCTCCCTCCCTCCCTCTTTCCCTTTCTTCATTTCCTCCCCCCTTCATTTCCTTCCCTCCTTTCTTCATCCCCCTCCGTTCTTTCCCTCCTTCCTTCCTCCCTCTCTTCCTGTCCCTCCTTCTTTCTTTTCCTTCCTTCCTGTCCTTCCTTCTTCCTGTCCTTATTTCTAAGATATAAATACGATATTAAATGGGACAGTCAAGAAGTAACGAGAGAAGGAGGGAAAAAGGGAAGGAAGGAGAGAAGCAGGGAGGGAAAGAAGGAAAGATAGAGAAGCAAGGAGAGAAGGAAATAAAAAAGTGAAAGGAAAAAGATAGGGAAGGAAGGAAGTAACCAAAGAGCAAAGAAAGGGAGGAAAGAAACAGGTAAAGATGGAAGAAAGATGAGATAGAGGGAAAGAAAAAGAGGGAAGGAAGGATAGAGGGAAGGAAGGAGAGAAAGAGGGAGGGAAGGTTGGCCACAGCAATGCGTGGCGCGTACAGCTAGTCTATATAAATAACAATGTAATGTTCATTTGTGGGATTAACAGAACGCAAACACCACTGGACACCAAATGTGGACACAAGACACCTAACAACCCAATGTATGTCCTTCACTCAAAAAAAATGATTTTGTCATTTGGGAGTTGCTGGGATTTATAGTTCACCTACAATCAAAGAGCATTCTGAACCCCACCAATGATAAAAATGGGCCAAACTGAGCACAAAGGATTCGCATGACCAACAGAAAATACTGGAAGGGTTTGGTGGGCAGTGTCCTTTGGTTTTGGAGTTGTAGTTCACCTACATCCAGAGATCACTGTGGACTCAAACAATGATGGATCTGGACCAAATTTGGCATGAATATTCCATATGCCCAAATATGAACACAGATGGAGTTTGGGGGAAATAGACCCTGACATTTGGGAGTTATAGTTACTGGGATTTATAGTTCACCTACAATCAAAGAGCATTCTGAACCACACCAACAACAGAATTGGGCAAACTTCCCACACAGAACAGAAAATACTTAAGGCCATCCAGTCCAACTCCCTTCACCAGAGCAAGAAAATGTAATCAAAGCCCTCCTGACAAAGAGCTATCCAGCCATAGATATAGATATATATGATTCACACAACAGAGAGATATAGTATCATAGATTTGAAAGAGACCCCTAAAGAAGGACAATGATATGTTGCCTGTTCCAGAGTAGGCAAACCAGACAATCTCCACATCAACACTGACAAAGAAACAATAAGAAATACTGTTTACCCACAAGCATGAAGACATTGCAAATATTAGAAATCAACACTTTCTCATTACTTTATTTTCCAGACCACCAGACTGGGCCACAGCAATGTGTGGCAGGGGACGGCTAATAATAATAATAATAATAATAATAATACTTTATACCTCGCCACCATCTCCCCGAAGGGACTCGGAGCGGCTTACATGAGGCCAAGCCCGTCAAATAAAAATACAACAATACATCCACAAACAAGCAAGCAAGTAAAACAATATAAATAATACAACTGAACATATACGCAATATCACACAATAAGCCTCACCCCACAGAATGGGAAACAGTGGGGAGGGATGGAGCAGCAAGTGATACTATCATACTCATACATAGCACTGGCTTCATTGCACCATACTATTGCTACAATGCACATCCCACCCTATTCTGTGGTTGGATGGAGCAGGGTCTTTGTCTCCAACACAGAAAGACTTCTGCCCCATCCACTGACCGCAACAGCAACGCCCCCCCCCCCCCCCAGCTTTATGGAAAAGTCTCTACCTGGAGGTCAGGGTCAGCATCATCACGCCAATGTAGCGCCTCTTCCCCTCCGTCGTGCCACCAAACCAGGAGTCTGCAATTGGGGGAGGGGGGAAGTGGGGAGAAGAGGGTCTGTCATCATGGAAGGGGACTTGGCCCTCCAGATCTCACACCCGATGGATCCGCACACAGACCCACATGGCAGCAAACCCAGAAGAGTAACAGAAACTGTCAACAACAACAACAACACTTTATTCCCCTCTATCTCCCAAGGGGACTCAGAGAGGATTACAACACACACAGAAAAGCAAACATTCAATGCCTTAGTACAGTGGACTAACAATGACACACAAATACACAGAACAAAGGTAAAGGCCTTTACCTTTGTTCTGTGTATTTGTGTGTCATTGTTAGTCTCCGGATTTCAAGAGGCAATGCTCAACTCTGGCCACGGGGAGGTGCTCTTGTTCCATTTTCAAGCCAAGGAGCCTGCTGTTCGTGGATATATTGCCGGCATGGCTGGTCATGTTGCCGGCATGGCTACATGGATGCTTTTATTACCTTCCTGCCGCAGCAATACCTATTGATCTACTCACATTTGCATGTTTTTGAACTGCTAGGTTGGCAGGAGCTAGGGCTAACAGTGGGAGCTCACCTGCAATTGCAAACTGCCAACCTTTAGGTGAGCAGGTTCAACGGTTTAACCCACTGCACCACTCTGGCCCCTTAACTTGTTTGTATCCATATGAAATATAAATATGAAGAAATTTTCCCAAACTAACAAGGTCAAGGAGAAATATATATATACGTATTTATTTATTTCGAGTCCTTCTACGCCGCCCTTCTCAACCCCCGAGGGGGGAACTCAGGGAGGCTTACAAAAAGGCACAATTCAATGCCTACACAAAATACACATACGTACAAAACAGCAGTTAAAACAATTATCACAGTTAAAAACAATCGGTACATAACACAATCAATAAAAATGCATGAGATCTGGATGCATGAGATCCAACTGGTCCAACGGGCGGTGGCCAGGTTGTTAACTGGTGCTCCTTACAGGGAGAGGTCAACCCTCCTGTTTAAGGAGCTCCACTGGCTGCCGTTCATTTTCCGGTCCCAATTCAAGGTGCAGGGGCTTACCTACAAAGCCCTAAACGGTTTGGGACCCGCCTACCTGCGTGACTGCATCTCCGTATATGAACCCACACGATCTCTCCGATCATCTGGAGAGGCCCTGTTCGCGATCCCACCTGCGTCGCAAGCGCATTTGGTGGGGACGAGGGACAGGGCCTTCTCCATGGTGGCCCCCCGACTCTGGAACTCTCTCCCCAAGGACATCAGACAAGCCCCAACATTGGCAGTCTTTAGGAAGAGCTTGAAGACGTGATTGTTCCAGTGTGGCTTCCCAGAATAGGAAACTCCAAGCATCATGTCCCAAATGCACTTTACTAGAGATTTAAGATTGTCTGCATATCGCACCTATCTCCAAAAACCTATCCATTTCAACTGTCATGCCCAGCATTTTAAAAAATTTTAATCATTACATTTGGCCCGGCCTTAGTTTTAAATGTGTCATATTGTCTACAGTTTATTGTGATTGTTTTAATGTGTATTGCTTGTTTTATGAGTTTATGTATTGTTGTATTTGTTATGCTGTTGTTTTATTGATGTGTTGGGCCTCGGCCTCTTGTAAGCCGCACTGAGTCCTTCGGGAGATGTTAGCAGGGTATAAATAAAGGATTATTATTATTATTATTATTATTATCATCTCACCTTTGTGCTTCTCCTCCTTCTCCAGAAAGGCCCGGAGACGGTCCGAGGGAATGGCAAAGGAAATCCCAGGTGTCACCTTCATGGTGTTCACCCCAATCACCTCCCCATCCTGGGGTCAGGAAGAAAAAGAGAGGACCAGGGCTTAGCTGTGTTCCGATAGGTAGGAGGGAGAGATAAGAGAAGAATCCTTCCATGTAGCCACAGGGGGAGGGCTTCTGGGGTGTGCAAAAGCCCCAAGCGTGCCACACTCGCTGGAACACCTCAGCAAGCGAGAGTCCAAAAGTGGCAGGCTCAAACCCTGAACCTCAACCAATGGCTGATACTAAATGAGAGACTCCCCCCTGGGCACACAGAAGACTGGGCGACTTGGAAGGCACTGAACAGACTGCGCTCTGGCACCACGAGATGCAGAGCCAACCTTCAGAAATGGGGCAGACAAGGCTGAAGGGCAAAGGAGAGGCAAACAAGGCATACTCAGCAAAAGAAGTACTTACCAGATTGACAAGGGGGCCTCCAGAGTTCCCAAACTACATGGAAAGAGACACAAAGGAGGGGGTGTTACTTGAGGACCCCATGGCACCCCCAAGGACCTTTCTCACTCCCAACACAGGGGCCAGGACAGAGCCTGTGCCCATCCACTCTGGAATGGCTTACTTACGTCGATGGCGGCATCGGTCTGGATGTACTCAATGTCCGAGGAGGAGAGTCCCAGCTCCCGGCCCCCCCGCTGGGCCGAGCTGACGATGCCGGAGGTGATGGTGTTCTGGAGGGCGAAGGGGCTGCCCATGGCCACCACAAACTCCCCCTGGCGCACCTCCGAGGAGCGGCCCAGGCGGAGTGTGGGGAGGGGTTTCTGGGGGAGAAGGGGAAGCGGGTCAGCGCCAGCGCACAGCTACAAACCTCACCTGTCTTTCAAGAATAAGTCCATCTTGAAGAACTTTGTGAAAAGAAAACAGCGCAAGCTCTGCCCCCGTCAACACTAAAGTTGGTCATAACATACACACATTATGATGGACTGCAATTAGATATCTTGTGCATACATTTTCATTGGCTCACAACATCTCTATTGGCTAATAAAACTAAACAAGCCCCCTTATCCTAACCCCAGTTCTCAGGAGAAAACGACCTTCGTTCCCATCTCCCAGACTTTCCTCTCTTATCTCCCAGGTACTGGTCCTATAAGCCTGCTTTCAATTCTAATTCACACCTACAAGCTTAGTACAAAGTATTAATATGCTGGAGCAGGCAATAGTAATATATGGAAAACAGAAGATATAGGTATACAGTAGGCTTGGGCGGTTTCGTTCGTTAATTTAGTAATTCGTTATTAATTCGTATTTAAATTAGCTTATGATCCAATATTGAGCCATGCAGGAATAGTGTGAGGAGTAAATTAGATTCGAAACAATTTTTTTCAATTTATTTCATAATTATTTTCGCATGTCTGGTGCAAGTTTTATAGTTGTTGTTTGTTTTATCACACCAACAGTCAACAACAGAGGGAGAGGGAAGCTTCAGAAGTTCCCCCTGTCCCATTTGGAGGGTTTTTTTTAGCATATTGCGCAATCGCGTCCGCCATTAACGAATCGATTCGTAATTATACGAAATTTCATATATTTTGACATTTTTAAAAGGAAAATTTCGGAATTATTAAAAAAAACGAAACACAAGGGCCCCCTAAAAACAAAACGAGTTTAGAACCAAATTTTTCCGTGGTTACCCAAGCCTAGATACCGAGAATGAGTTGCAACTCAGAAGTTTGCATGGGTGGGGCCAAAATTACTCAGGCAATAAATACTAAAAAGGTAAGCCTGTGAAGAAATGTATTGTGCAGATTTGATAAATGTGGATTTAAATGAAAGATGAATGAATGAGAGCTAATAATTTGGCTGAAGACACCATTCTAAATCATTTACTACCTGCTTGATGGACTGTAATTAAAAGTTGCTAATGAGAACTAAAATGTTTGATCTGCCATAGTAAACTACTGGGATTGATAAGAACTCTGACCGTGATAAAGAGAAATATTTACATCTGTTTACATCTGTCAATACCAACTGACCAGAAATCGGATTAACTCTAAAGGAATGGGATATCCTTAGGGATGTGACCAACTCAAGATATTCTGCTGCCTTCCTTCACACTAAACCAAGCATCATTCCAACATGGTGAGGAGGCTGCCTCATTGTCAACCCAGAACAAAGAGTCTAATGCCTCAATTTAGGTGTCAAGGTGAGAGTATGGCAGCATCTGAACCTGCAGATGGGCTCTGTGTTGGCTCTTTGAATGGAAAAGGGTGGTCTATCTGAGGACCACCAGCACCCCATTTAGATGCTAAGAGAGCCAGATTCCAGGGGCTGGCTCTCTTGCCCTTCTTCTGTTCTTCTGGCTCAGTCCCCTTCCAGTCCCAGTGGCTCCTCACCTTGGGGGAGATCTTGAGGGTAGCGATGTCGGCCACCTGGTCCACCTGCCGCACTGTCGCATCGTAGAGCTCCCCGCTGGCCAGGCGCACCCGCACTCGCCTCCGGTTGGCCACCACGTGCGCGTTGGTCACAATCACCCCGTCCGAAGACACCACGAAGCCTGAGCCATTGGAGATGGGCACCTCACGCCCAGAGAAGGGGTGCCTGCAAAGCAAGGGGGAGCAGAGGGAGGATGAGGGGTCCAGCGGAGGGAATCCACACACACCCCTCCACACAGCTTCCCAGCCCAGAGGAAAAGGCACGGAAACAGTGTGATCTGTGCCCAAGGCACCAAAGTCAGGGCCTCCATTTCATGGAGTTAGAAGACAGGCCAAGAGCCATCCTGTCCAACCCCCTTCTGCCATCCTGATTGTGAGAGCCGTTCAGCAGTGGAACTCTCTGCCCCGGAGTGTGGTGGAGGCTCCTTCTTTGGAAGCTTTTAAACAGAGGCTGGATGGCCATCTGTCAGGGGTGATTTGAATGCAATATTCCTGCTTCTTGGCAGGGGGTTGGACTGGATGGCCCATGAGGTCTCTTCCAGCTCTTTGATTCTATGATTCTATACTGGAAGACACAATCCAAGCCCTCATAACAGATGTCCACCCAGCCTCTGCTTAAAGACCTCAAAAGAAACAGACAAACGGAAGCAACGTACTCCATGGTTGAACAGCTTTTACCATCTCTTTTCCTGCAATTTGAATCCATTGTTCCATTGTGTCTCCGGATCATAACAAAACAAGCTGGCCCTTTCCTCCTCAATGTAACCTCCTTTCCAATATTGAAGCACGCCTCTCGTGACCCCTTCTCTCAGCCTCCTTTTCTCCAAGCTAAACATCCCCAGGTCCTTCAGCCTCTCTTTTGCCAAGACGCCAAAGGAGGGGCCTCCATCTGATAGAATTAAAGAATAGGAGACCCCAAGGTCAATCTCCTTCTTCTACAATCAAAGCACTCCTGAAAAATGGCCACCCAGCCTCTATAGGAAAACCAAAGTAGACACTCCAGTTCCCTAACCAGCTCCTTATAGGGCTTGGGTTCTAGACCTTAGTGGGATATTAATAACTATAATAATAATGTCAAGCCACATTGAGTTTTCTTCCGGAGAGATTAAGCAGAGTATAAATAAATAAATATAATAATAATGTTACTCAATGTTACAGAGTAAAGGACTAATACCGCTATATTTATCCTTGTTCACATACTGGAAACCTACATCAGTCTGTTGCCATAATTTTAATGCCTTTTATCTGTTGTTTATTTATTTACTTTATTTGTATACCGCTGTTCTCAGCCTTTAGGCGACTCACAGCGGTTAACAACAAGAACAACAAAAATTCAATGCTTCATAGAATCATAGAATCAAAGAGTTGGAAGAGACCTCATGGGCCATCCAGTCCAACCCCATTCTGCCAAGAAGCAGGAATATTGCATTCAAATCACCCCTGACAGATGGCCATCCAGCCTCTGTTTAAAAACTTCCAAAGGAGCCTCCACCACACTCCGGGGCAGAGAGTTCCACTGCTGAACGGCTCTCACAGTCAGGAAGTTCTTCCTCGTGTTGAGATGGAATCTCCTTTCCTGTAGTTTGAAGCCATTGTTCCCTTGCGTCCTAGTCTCCAAGGAAGCGGAAAACAAACTTGCTCCCTCCTCCTCCCTGTGGCTTCCTCTCACATATTTATGCATGGCTATCATATCTCCTCTCAGCCTTCTCTTCTTCAGGCTAAACATGCCCAGCTCCTTAAGCCGCTCCTCATAGGGCTTGTTCTCTAGACCCTTCAACAACACAGTATATAAAACAATTACATCATAAACACATTAACCAATTAACAACAGTAATCATACACTAACGTCTCATAACTAAAAACATGATCCAAAATCGTCATCCATTCCTCCATTCCTATGTTCATTCACTCATTGCACTGTCTATTCAAACGCCTGTTCAAATAACCAGGTTTTCACTTTTTTCCGGAATACCATTAGCGATGGGGCCGATTTAATGTCCGTGGGAAGGGCGTTTCACAGCCGAGGGGCCACCACCGAGAAGTCCCTATCTCTCGTCCCCGCCAGCTGTGCTTGTGTAGCAGGCGGGATCGAGAGCAGAGCCTCCCCGTATGATCTCAAAGTCCTGGTGGGTTCGTTCTACTATATTGTAATTTTTTGTAATGTCTTATACTTTATACTTTTTCTAATCTGTTAATATTTAATAATGTTGATTACTTTTTGGAATAGTTGTAAGTTTTATATTGTGATTGTTTTTATTTAATTTACAGTTTGTTAGTTTCTGGCATTTAATGTTTGTCACTTTTGTTGGAAACCGCCCCGAGTCCTATTATTATTATTATTATTACTAGCCATCCCTTGCCACGTGTTGCTGTGGCCCAATCTGGTGATCTGGAAAATAAAGTAATGAGAAAGTGTTGGTTTCTAATCTATGTAGTCTTTCTGCTTGTGGGTAAACAGTATTTCTTGTTGTTTCTTCGTCAGTGTTGATGTGGAGAGTGTCTGGTTTGCCTACTCTGGAACATGCAACATATAATTGTCCTTCTTTAGAGGTCCCTTTCAAATTTATGATACTATATCTGTGTGTGAGAGAGAGAATAATATACATCTATATTTATGACTGGATTCCTCATTGTCAGGAGGGCTATGATTACATTTTCCTGCCCTGGTGAAGAGTTGGACTGGGTGGCCTCAAGTATTTTCTGTTGGTCATGGGGTTCCTGTGTGGGAAGTTTGCCCCAATTCTATCGTTGGTGGGGTTCAGAATGCTCTTTGACTGTAGGTGAACTATAAAACCCAGTACCTACAACTCCCAAATGTCACGGTCTATTTTCCCTAAACTCCATCTGTGTTCATATTTGGGCATATTGAATATCTGTGCCAAGTTTGGTCCAGATCCATCATTGTTTGAGTCCACAGTGCTCTCTGGATGTAGGTGAACTACAACTCCCAAACTCAAGGTCAATGCTCATCAAACCCTTCTAGTGTTTTCTGTTGGTCATGGGAGTCCTGGTTCAATTCCATCGTTGGTGGAGTTCAGAATGCTCTTTGATTGTAGGTGAACTATAAATCCCAGAAACTACAACTACCAAATGACAAAATCAAATTGAGAGAAGGACATACATTGGGTTGTTAGGTGTATGCTGTCTAAATTTGGTGTCAATTCCCCCGGTGGTTTTTGAGTTCTGTTAATCTCACAAACGAACATTACATTTTTATTTATATACTAGCCATCCCCTGCCACGTGTTGCTGTGGCCCAGTCTTTGTATATGTGTTTTGTGTGTTTATATATATTTGGGTATATGTGTGATGTGTGTGTGGTTTTGTGCCTGCCACACATTGCTGTAGTCCTGTCTGTGTATATGTGTTTTGTGTGTGTATATATGTGTGTGTGTGTGTGTATTTGTGTTTATATATATATATGTGTGCGCGCACATATATTTGTGTTTATATGTATATATGTGGTTTTCCACATGCATTATAATGTGCGGTCCAGTCTGTGCACATGTGGTGTGTGTATATGTGTGTGCATATGTGTGTTTGCATATCTATATGTGGTTTCGTGCATGCGTTGTATTTATTTATATATATATAAATAAACATCAGACTGGCAACAAAGATCCGCCTAGTCAAAGCCATGGTATTCCCTGTAGTAACCTACGGATGTGAGAGCTGGACCTTAGGGAAGGCTGAGCGAAGGAAGAGAGATGCTTTTGAGCTGTGGTGTTGGAGGAAAGTGCTGAGAGTGCCTTGGACTGCGAGAAGATCCAACCAGTCCATCCTCCAGGAAAGAAAGCCCGGCTGCTCACTGGAGGGAAGGAGACTAGAGGGAAAGTGGAAGTCCTTTGAATGCCACATCATGAGGAGACAGCAAAGCCTTGATAAGGGAATGATGCTGGGGAAAGTGGAAGGCAAAAGGAAGAGGGGCCGACCAAGGGAAAGATGGATGGATGGCATCCTTGAAGGGACTGGACTGACCTTGAAGGAGCTGGGGGTGGTGACGGCCCACAGGGAGCTCTGGCATGGGCTGGTCCATGAGGTCATGAAGAGTCGGAGACGCCTGAACGAATGAACAACAACAATACAGTCTTATGCACAGGCCCAGCGTGCGACAGCACAATAATACTAAATAATAACCCTAAAGGCGCACCTGCCCAGGATCTCGATGTAGACGAGGGCCGGGGCGGTCCGTTCCACGACGTCGGCGATGAAGTTGTAAGTGGTGCGCGGGGAAGGCGGCGGGGAAGGCACGGCGGCCAAGAGCGCGGGGACCAGGCCTTCCTCGGGCCTCCGCCGTTTGCGAGGGAGGAAGAACAGCAGCAGCAGCCCGGCCCCCGCTCCGCACGCTCCCATGGCTGCCCAACGCCAACGAGGAGGAGACGGCGGCGGAGAAGGAGGAGGAAAAGGAGGCCTTCCTCCGCCTGAGAAGACCGCCCTCTTTCCCAACGCCAAGCACAAACCCCTCCGCATCCCCGCCGGCCACATCCTCCCTATCCCCCGGGCGAAGGAAACAAGAGACTCCCTGGGAGTAACACCGGAAGTGTAGGCCGCGGCGCCACCGGAAGTGTAGGCCGAAGCGCAGTTTTGTTTACTTCCGGGCGGGGAACCAATCAGGGCGCAGGGCTGTGCTACGCGGTGACGCACTTCCGCCCAACTGGGGCCTGTGCGAGGAGGCGACCGGAAGTGTAGTCCGAGGCGCTTTTTGGTCACTTCCGGGCGGGGAACCAATCAGGGCTCAGGGTTGTGCTACGCGGTGACGCATTTCCGCCCAACTGGGGCCTGTGCGAGGAGGCGACGCCAAGATGGCCGCCGGGCCTTGGGAGCGCTGAGGGAGAGCCCGGGAAGGGAAGGAGGAGAGGCGGGAGGCGCCGGGGAGAAGCCATGGATCCCGCGCCGCCCTCCGCAGCAGCAGCGGGCGCCTCTCCTTCCCCCGTGGGGCCCGAGCGCCTCTTCGACTCGCACCGGTGAGGGCAGGAGCGCGGCGCAGTGGATTTGGGCCTACCTCTCTCCTCAGACCCTCACGCCTCTCTTTCTCTCTCTCTGTCTCCTTCTCTCCCGCAGCCTCCCGGGAGACGGCCTGCTGGCGGTGGCGCTGCTGCTCTACGCGCCCGTGGGCCTCTGCCTGCTCCTCCTGCGCCTCTTCGTCGGACTCCACGTCTTCCTCGTCAGCTGCGCCCTCCCCGACAGCGCCCCCAGGAGGTCAGGCTCACCCCTCGCCACCATCACTGCCATTACACTCTCCCACTTCTGCCCCAGAGGCTCCTTCTTTGGAAGCTTTGAAACAGAGGCTGGATGGCCATCAGTCAGGGGTGCTTTGAATGCAATATTCCTGCTTCTTGGCAGAATGGGGATGGACTGGATGATGGCCCAGGAGGTCTCTTCCCACTCTAGGATTCTAGGATTATATGACTGTGAGAGCCATTCAGCAGTGGAACTCTCTGCCCCGGAGTGTGGTGGAGGCTCTTTCTTTGGAAGCTTTTAAAAAGAGGCTGGATGGCCATCTGTCAGGGGTGCTTTGAATGCAATATTCCTGCTTCTTGGCAGAAAGGGGTTGGACTGGATGAAGGCCCATGAGGTCTCTTCCAACTCTTTGATTCTATGATTCTATGCCTGTGAGAGCTGTTCAACAGTGGAACTCTCTGCCCTGGAGTGTGGTGGAGGCTCCTTCTTTGGAAGCTTTGAAACAGAGGCTGGATGGCCATCTGTCAGGGGTGCTTTGAATACAATACTCCTGCTTCTTGGCAGAATGGGGTTGGACTGGAGGGCCTGTTATAAGTACTTTTTAAAACATTAAATAGGTAGTGACAAGCTGGAATGTGTCCAGAGGAGGGCGACTAAAATGATCAAGGATCTGGAGAACAAGCGTTATGAGGAGCGGCTTAAGGAGCTGAGCATGTTTAGCCTGAAGAAGAGAAGGCTGAGAGGAGATATGATAACCATGTATAAATATGTGAGAGGAAGCCACAGGTAGGAGGAGGGAGCAAGCTTGTTTTCTGCTTCACTGGAGACTAGGACGCAATGGAGCAATGGCTTCAAACTCCAAGAGAGGAGATTCCATCTGAACATGAGGAAGAACTTCCTGAATCATAGAATCCAAGAGTTGGAAGAGACCTCCTGGGTCATCATCCAGTCCAACCCCATTCTACAAAGAAGCAGGAATATTGTATTCAAATCACCCCTGACAGATGGACATCCAGCCTCTGTTTAAAAGCTTCCAAAGAAGGAGCCTCCACCACACTCCCTCCGGGGCAGAGAGTTCCACTGCTGAATGGCTCTCACAGCCAGGATGTTATTCCTCATGTTCAGATGGAATCTCCTCTCTTGTAGTTTGAAGCCATGGCTCCATTGCGTCCTAGTCTCCAGGGAAGCAGAAAACAAGCTTGCTCCCTCCTCCTCCCTGTGGCTTCATCTCACATATTTATCCATGGCTAACATATCTCCTCTCAGCCTTCTTTTCTTCAGACTAAACATGCCCAGCTCCTTAAGCCGCTCCTCATGGGGCTTGTTCTCCAGACCCTTGATCATTTTACTCGCCCTCCTCTGGACACATTCCAGCTTGTCAATATCTCTCCTGAATTGTGGTGCCCAGAATTGGACACAATATTCTAACCAAGGCAGAATAGAGCATGGGGAGCATGATTTCCCTAGATCTAGACACTAGGCTCCTCTTGATGCAGGCCAAAATCCCATTAGCTTTTTTTGCTGCCACATCACATTCCTGGCTCATGTTTAACTTGTTGTCCACGAAGACTCCCAAGATCTTTTTCACACATACTGCTTCCAAGCCAGGCACCCCCCATCACCACCAGCACACTCTCTCACTTCTGCCCCGAAGTGTGGTGGAGACTCCTTCTTTGGAAGCTTTTAAGCAGAGGCTGGATGGCCATCTGTCAGGGGTGGTTTGAATGCAGTATTCCTGCTTCTTGGCAGAATGGGGTTGGACTGGATGGCCCATGAGGTCTCTTCCAACTCTTTGATTCTATGATTTTAAGAACTTCCTGACTGTGAGAGCTGTTCAGCAGTGGAACTCTCTGCCCCAGAGTGTGGTAGAGGCTCCTTCTTTGGAAGCTTTGAAACAGAGGCTGGATGGCCATCTGTCAGGGCTGATTTGAATACAGTATTCCTGCTTCTTGGCAGAATGGGGTTGGACTGGATGATGGCCCATGAGGTCTCTCCCAGCTCTATGATTCTATGATTTTAAGAACTTCCTGACTGTGAGAGCTGTTCAGCAGTTGAACTCTCAGCCCCAGACAGCTAATCACCTCTAAACAAAAGATTTCCCCAGGCAGTAACAAGCCATACCAAAAAACTGCCAGGCCATCAAATGCTAATCAAGGTGGTCAGTTGAAACATTCACCCCTAGCTCCCAACAGACAAGAGTTCTTTGTCCCACTCTGGTCATTCCTCAGATATGTTGTTGTTCATTCGTTCAGTCGTCTCCGACTCTTCGTGACCTCATGGACCAGCCCACGCCAGAGCTCCCTGTCGGCCGTCACCACCCCCAGCTCCTTCAAGGTCAGTCCAGTCCCTTCAAGGATGCCATCCATCCATCTTGCCCTTGGTCGGCCCCCCCTTTCCCCAGCATCATTCCCTTCTCTAGGCTTTGCTGTCTCCTCATGATGTGGCTTTCCTAGTTCCAACAGACCTCACTACCTCTGAGGATGCTTGCCATAGATGCAGGTGAAACGTCAGGAGAGAATGCCTCTAGAGCACGGCCAGATAGCCCAAAAAAACCTACAACAATCCGATACAAAAATTAAAATGAAGAGCTAGTTTAACAAATATAAACTTACTAGTATTTCAGTGGTGAGTGTGGGCCTGCTTTTGGCTGATGAAATAGAATTGTTGTTGTTGTGTGCTTTCAAGTCGTTTCAGACTTAGGTTGACCTTGAGCGAGGGCCGGGTAAATGACCTTAGAGGGCCGTATCTGGCCCCCGGGCCTTAGTTTGAGGACCCCTGTTCTAGAGGCATTCTCTCCTGACGTTTTGTCTGCATCTGTGGCAAGCATCCTCAGAGACTGTGAGGTTTGTTGGAAACTGGAAAATTGGGTTTATATATCTGGAAGGTTCAGGGTGGGAGAAAGAACTCTTGTTTGTTGGAGGCAAGTGTGGAGTTGCCTTTGAAGACGGTCCGGAAGCTTCAACTAGTCCATGTGGTTCATGTGGATTTCAGTGGCTTCTCTGTGTAGTCTGACCTGGTGGTTGTGAGAGTGGTCCAGGATTTCTGTGTTGTCAAATAAAATGCTGTGTCCAGGTGGGTTCAGCAGGTGTTCTGCTATGGCTGACTTCTCTGGCTGAAGTAGTCTGCAGTGCCTTTCATGTTCCTTGACTCGTGTTTGGGCAATGCTGCTGCGTTTGGTAGACTTGTCCACAGCTGCATGGTATATGGTGTACCCCTGCAGAAATTGTTCTTTGCTAAACGTAGCATTTGTTGGATTGCCATACAGCAAGGGAACCACTGACCACACAGGGAAGCAGATGAGGAAACACAAAATACAAACTATCTACAGACTCACTAAGAAAATCCAACAAATGCTACGTTCAGCTAAGGACAAGAGTCCGCAAAGAGGACTTAAGTAAGTAAGTAATAGTATAAATCTGTGCTAAGTTGAAGTTATGTGGTGTGTGTCATAAAGACAGGCATTCAAGGGGATTGCTGTTGGTGCTTTTTGGGGGATAAATTGTTTTTGTCAAAAAAAATTAAAAACTCCCAAAAATATGCCAATGTGTGAATCTTTCTGAGACTTCTGGGGATTGATGCCCTGGTTATCTTGTGCATTGTATATAAACAGAACAGATGTCAAATTGGCTCAGATTGGGCTGGGTTAACTTTGGTGTTAACCCAGGTGTTTTGGACTCCAACTCTCACAATTCCTGACAGCCTCAGGCCTTTTCCTTTTCCTCACTTAAGTGGGTGTTGAAGTCCAAAACACCCGGAAGACCCATGTTTGCCTATTCCTGCTCTAGGTCACTTGGACCCAAACCATGTAGGGTTTTAAAGGTCAAAATCTACACTTTGTACTTTGCCCAGAAACTCATTGCAGCCAGTGGAGTGACTTTAATATGAGTGTCATATGCTCTCTCCTGTATGTTCCTGTAAGTAGCCTAATTGTGTGGGAGGCTGCAGGACATGGGTGTCAGTGCTGGATCAGTGCCTCACCCGCTGCCCCATTCCTTCTCCTGCTGCAGGTTCGTGGTGCGGGCGATGTGCGCTGTGCTGGGCCTCCTGGTGCGTCAGAGCAGCCCCCGTCGGCCTCCCTCTCGCCTCCGCCTCCTGGTCGCCAACCACATCACCCCCTTCGACCACAACGTCCTTGGCCTCCTCCTCTCCTGTGGTGCTGTGAGTCCCCAAAGACTGGCCAGATGGGAGGGAGGGGAGAGAGGGCAGGACTTTGTAGAAGATCCTCAGCGCCAGGGCTCTAGGTCTGCCACCTTATGCATGTGTAGGAATACTTGGATCCTGTTGCACAACAGAGTGCAGCTTAAGAATGCTGGCCCCATTACCTGCAGAGATATTGAGTATCTATGGCAAAGGAGAGCACAGCAAAAGGGTATTGGGCCCCCTTGACTGGCTTGTGCCAGAGTCTTTGCAGTTCAATCTTTAAATCCTCATATCATGTCATCTTTTCCAGTTGTTTCTCTTCAATCCTGATGTCACCCGGGATTGCAACATCGACAATCCATATTTTTGAGGTCAGGAGTTTTGTTCTCCAAAACTCTGTCTGTCTGAATCCGGAAGTCCCAGAGTAGCTTGACATGTTTATTCTCTGTAACTTTTTCCGGCCTGTGATCCCACCAGTTCTCTGTCGCAGGCAGATGGCATTTGTGGCACAAGTCCCAATGAATCATCTGATCAATGGTGTTGTGCCTCTGCTTGTAGTCTGTCTGCACGATCTTCTTGCAGCAGCTGACGATGGGATCTATTGTTTCATCTGCTTCCTTTCAGAGTTTACATTTGGGATCTGTTGTCGAATTTTCTGGCTTTGATGGCATTTGTTCTAATGGCTTGTTCTTGGGATTGTAATTATTATTTCTTCATTTCCAATGGGTTGGAGGGCATGGTGGGCCAGAGTGCAGCATTGCAGCCCCAAAAGTTTTTGAGGCCCTTCTTCCTTAGGGGATGTAGGGGCATGTCTGCCAGGTAGCTGAGCAAGGAACAATGGAGTAGGTAGATCCTGCCTGGCATTGTCCACTTGCAAAATGTGCCCCTGGGGCCCTCTGACTCCTCCTCCTGATCTCCCCCTGCAGCCTGTCCTGAATGGTGCCTCTGGCTTCCTGTGCTGGTCCCGGGGCTTCCTGGAGGTGGGGCCCACGGACAGCCGAGCTGAGCTGCTGGAGTCGCTCAAGGCCTACTCTTCTCAGGGGGGGAACCCTCCGCTACTGCTCTTCCCCGAGGAGACAACCACCAATGGCCGCGTTGGGCTCCTGCGCTTCAGGTGGGAGAAGGGATATCTCTGTGTCCCTTGCAGAGCTGGGGGTGATGAAGGCATGGGACAGGAAAAGGGGAATCTGCTGTTGCTGAATTGGGGGCATCACCCCCTTATTTGGCCTTACTGATTGGGCCCCTCCCTCCGTCCCCGCAGCACATGGCCCTTCTCTATCTCAGATACTGTCCAGCCAGTGGCACTACAAGTCCAGAGACCATTTGTTACTGTGGTGAGTTCAGAGACATGGGAAGAGGGGTTGCTCATATTGAGGAGGATCTTACTTGCCATGCTCTCCTTTAAAACAATATGCTTTGGATGTGGAGGGAGGGAGAGAGGCCGGGATTCGCTCTTTTCTTCAAGCGTCCCAAATGTCCACATGCAGCTGCTCCCTTGGGGACTTTTCACAGACCTCTCTCTTCCCACATCTCTCCCAATGCACCTCCCTCCAAATCCCCCTGAAGAGTGTGGCTGATGCATCCTGGGTGACTGAGCTGCTCTGGACGTTCTTTGTTCCCTTCACTGTTTATCAAGTAAGGTACTAAAATTCTTTGCCTTTTTTGTTGGTGATGGGGGGCATAGGGTTGGGGTGGCTCAAGGAAGTGGGTCTCCTATATTCCCCCCATTCACGATTGTGTCTTCCTGCTGCCGTCATGTGAGGGGCTTGGACGGATGGTCCTTGTGGTCTCTTCCAACTCTGTGATTGGGAGGGATCTTCCCCTGTGTGCTGCAGCACCCAAAACTCTACTTGGGCTTCCTTCCCTTTCCTCCCTTTTTCCCAGGTGGCTCCCATCTGTCTGCAGACAAGCTGAAGAGACACGTGAGGAGTTTGCCTTGCGAGTTCAGGAGGTAGGAAGCGGGGTGGTGGGGGGAGAGTCATGTCCCTTTGTCTTGGTGCTGGGCAGGTGAAGGCTGGACCTACTCCCATGCCGAAGGTGACTGGGATTCCGCTGTCCACTCTGAGCTTGAGTCCTGACCCCTCTCCTCCCCCATTCCATAGCTCCTGGCCTTGGAGCTGGGCCTTGTCTCTACTCGGCTCACGGTGGCTGACAAAGCGGAGTACCTGAAGCGCCTGCGCCACAGCCCTCGCAACTCCTACAGCTCCCCAGGTGAGTTGGGGGATGTTCATTCCCTGAGAGACGTTTTATTTATCTGCATGCACTGTCTCTTCCTCTACCTTTGCGGGAGGGGAGAGCAGCTGCCCCTCAAGCCCTTCCACCTTCAGTAGGGAACTCTGTGCCCTCCCTGGACTGTAAACATTGTGTTCAACCCCTCCTTCTCCCCTCCCAGGACAGGATTTGTATTCATTTGTCCTCCCCTCAAGGTTATGAGACACTTTGGGTCCGAATTTCCTGAGATAAAAGAAGGAATATAAATAAATCTGATGAAAATACAGTGTTCAGTAGTCACATGAATTGACTCCAACCTGCAACCGGTTTCGACTCACAAGAGCCTTCGTCAGGCGGTTGGGTTCAAATTATCAAAAAAAGCTCAACTTTAGAGGTGAGAAATTCACCATCAGTCTTCTGAAGGGGTGGATCAGCTAATCTTTGTTGAGCAATATACCCTGCAAGGAGTTTTATTCTGTGGCGAGTATAGCTGATCCACCCCTTCAATTCATGTGACTACTGGAGTCTACTCATATGTAATAAAGAACAGGACATTTTCTCAAACGAAGACATTGTTTTATACTTCAAGAGAAGAACTAGTTGTTTCTACTTAATGTGAATGTGGCAGTTTTTTTGATATGTGTATTTGTAATATATACATTGAGTCAATTTAGTTATTTTCATATTGCCACAATCAGTGCATTTTGGTCTCCACAGTTTCAGGGGAACCCATTTTTCTTTTTGAAAATACAGTGTTCCCTCATTTATTTATTTATTTATATTTCAAACTTATATGCCGCCACTCCCCTAGGGCTCGGAGCGGCTTACAAGAAACAAACTCGAATCTAACACAATTTAAAACAACATGTCAAAGATCGAAAGCCTGTCGAAACAAATATGTCTTACAAGCCCTGCGGAAAGCTGATAAATCCCGCAAGGCACGGACTTCTGGTGGCAGAGTATTCCAGAGTGATGGTGCCACTGCTGTAAAGGCTCTGCATCTAGTCGCTGTTAGACGCAAGGGTTTAAAACTGGAAACTTCCAATAAATCTTGGTCCTCCGAGCAGAGAGATCTCTGGGGTGGTAGGGGGTGAGGCGATCCCTCAGGTACATCGGCCCCAGACCATTCAAGGTCTTAAAGGTAAGTACCATCACATTCCAGGGTGTTACGTTCCAGGACCACCTGCGATAAGTGAAAATCCGCGAAGTAGGGATGAGGAAGAGGAGAAGGGGAGAGGGATCTGGGTGCTGGGCCTTACCCTGGGGCTTGTCTCTGGACTGGGCCTCAGCGTGGCCCTCTTTGGCAGCGGCCTCCTCCTCCTCGCCAACTTCACTGCTCCCTTCCTCGGAAAGGGCCGCACCAAGGCTTTCCCTCCTCCTCATCCTCATCCTCTTTCTCCCCTTCCTCAGAGGACCCTTAGGCTTCCAAGTAAGAGGGGGGGGGGTGCTCAGTACGGCCCTCTTTGGCAGTGGCCTCCTACTCGCCGCTTCTGCTGCTCTCCGCTCCTTCCTTGGAGATGGCTGTGCTGAAGCTCCCCCTCCTCCTCTTCCTCAAAGGCCCCTTGGAAGAGGAGGGGGAGGGGAAGTCTCGGCGCACCCCTCTCCAAGGAAGGAGAGGCGGTGAGGAGGAAGAAGAGGCTGCCGCCTAGTGGTATTTGGTTTTCCCCCAGTTTTATTACTTTATTATTTATTTATTTATTTATTATTTGAACATATATGCGGCCACTCCCCTGGGGCTTGGAGCGGCTTACAAGAATAGCTAAAATCTAACAAAATTTAAAAGCAGTTTAAAACAATTTAAAAACAGCAATATTAAAGGTCAAAGTCCTGTCGAAACAGGTATGTCTTCCATGCCCTGCGGAAAGCTGGTAAGTCCCGCAAGGCACGGACTTCAGGTGGCAGAGTATTCCAGAGTGATGGTGCCACTGCTGGGAAGGCTCTGCGTCTGGTTGCTGTTAGACGCAAGGTCTTGACACTGGGGACTTCCAAGAGATCTTGGTCCTCAGAATGGAGGGATCTCTGGGGTTGGTACGAGGTGAGGCGGTCCCTCAGGTCCATCGGCTCCAGACCATGCAAGGCCTTAAAGGTGAGTCCCATCCCTTTGAAAGTGATCCGGTGCTCAATGGGTAACCAATGCAGCTGCAGGAAGATTGGGGTGATGTGGCATCTCATTGGGATTCCCGCAAGAAGCCGAGTAGCTGCATTTTGTACCAACTTGAGCTTCCGGATCACCGACAGAGGAAGGCCAATGTAGAGGGCGTTACAGTAGTCCAGTCTTGAGATGACCGTGGCCTGGATCACCGTAGCCAGGTCGTCCCTGGACAGGTACTTAAAAAAAAACTTACTTTAAAAAAAACCCAAAACAGTGAGTCTGCAATAAGAGAACCATGAAGTAGCGGCGGAACACTCTAATAATAACACTTGTCCCTCTTTCCCAGCCCCAAACCAGCCTGCAGTGGCCCGGCCCCGAGCGCCTCCCATCGTGACCTCTGCAGAGGATGTGCGTTTGATGGAACTGGCCCAGCGCGTCAAGGAGGTCCTGCCCCACGTGCCCCTGGCCGTCATCTGCAAGGACTTGGGTGAGCAGGATGGTAGCAGTGTGTTATTGTTATTATTAAACTTTATTTGTACCCCGCTAGCGTCTCCCGAAGGTTTCGATGCGGCTCACACAGGCCGAGGCCTCAACACACAACACAACAATACAATCTAAGCAAATCAAACAATTAAAAACAGAATAAAGCAAAACAACAGGCACAATACACTAAAACACAGTAAAACTGGGCCGGGCCAGAGCAATGGGTACAAGGATCAAAAGTCCTGATGTGACAGGAGGTGTATATAGGGCTTCCAGGGCAAGTGCGATGTGCGATGTGCAGCAATCATTGGTTCTGATAAAGTGCTTATGGGACTTGGTGGTGGAGATTTCCTAATCCGGGAAGGCGCATCGGAAAAGCCAGGTCTTCAAGTTCTTTCTGAAGACAGCCAATGTAGGGGCCTGTCTAAGGTCTTTGGGGAGGGTGTTCCAGAGTCAGGGGGCCACCACGGAAAAGGCCCTGTCCCGAGTCCCCACCAAGCGCGCTTGCGACGTCGCTGGGATCATGAGCAGGGCCTCTCCAGATGATCTAAGTGAATGTGTGGGTTCATAAACGGAGATGCGGTCACACAGGTAGGCTGGTCCCAAACCGTTTAGGGCTTTGTAGGTAAGCACCTGCACCTTGAATTGGGCTCGGAAAATAAATGGCAGCCAGTGGAGCTCCTTGAACAGGAGGGTTGACCTCTCTCTGTAAGGGGCCCCAGTTAGCATCCTGGCTGCTGATCGTTGGACCAGTTGGAGCTTCCGAGCCATCTTCAAGGGCAGCCCCACGTAGAGCGCATTGCAGTAATCCAATCTGGAGGTGACCAAGGCATGGACCACTCCGGCCAGATCTGGACTCAAACATAATAAGTCTCAAAGAACTTATATCATTTAAGGAACAGGAAGTGATTCCTTTCCTTGAAGCATCAGTTTGTTGTTGTTCTTCATGACAAATAGGTTTAATTTTCCAATAATTATCTAAGATCTTTCTTGTTTATTGGACATTGCCTCACTCAGAGTGACCCCCTCCTTTCCCCGCAGCCCAGACGAACTGCGTGGACGCCACTATCGCCAACCTCCTGGAGGGGCGGGTTCCCTTCACACCCAGCGAGGAGGGAGAGGTGGCGACGGCAGAGTCCTCCCTCCTGGCTCCCTCTGGCTCCGGTGCCCACTGCCCGCCCGCCTCTCCCCCAGCCACGGTAACACCTGGGGGTCATGGGGGGGGGGGAGAATGGGCCAGTGCTGTGGGGAGGTTGAGACACAGGCTTTATGATGCTTCCCTTCTCTCTGCACAGCCGTCCGCCGCAGTCTTTGCCCGGTCCCCAGAAGCACGGCACCTCTCCCTGCAGGAGCGCAAGCGGGTCCTCTATGACTACGCCAGGAGGTGAGGACCCCACACATTGCCTTATAGCTGTAGCTGGACAGTCTCTCCAATGGGTGTAGCTGGACAGCCTCTCTGGTGGGAAAGAAGGGTTGTTACGTTGCCATGCGGGCAGTTGGTAGATGCACTTTTACTCAGATGTATTTAGCTTGGGCAAAAGTAAACAGAGAGGGGGACATGAGAGCCATGTTTAAATGTTTGAAAGGATGTCACACTGAGGAGGGGGCAGGGTTGTTTTCTGCTGCTCTGGAGACTGGGACACAACAGAGCCATGGGTTCGAAGGGCAGGAATGTCATAAATTAAACCCCAAAAAGCATTAAAGTTCTTTTATTTTGTTCACAATGAGACAAAGTATACCACAGAGCAATACAGAGACAGAAAGTAGACACTGAGACTCATTAGGTACACAAGCAAGGGGGATTTAATTTAACTCAGCATTCACACACATATACACACTCATTCATCAACATGCATACATTACCATCTATTTTTTGTGTTGTCGAAGGCTTTCATGGGTTTCACTGGGTTGCTGAGCTATATAGCCCTTTTGCACCAAGCCCATGACCTTCACTTGCCACTCCTTACACTCATAGAATCCTAGAATCCTAGAGTTGGAAGAGACCTCCTGGGCCATCCAGTCCAACCCCATTCTGCCAAGAAGCAGGAATATTGCATTCAAATCACTCCTGACAGATGGCCATCCAGCCTCTGCTTCAAAGCTTCCAAAGAAGGAGCCTCCACCACACTCCGGGGCAGAGAGTTCCACTGCTGAAAGGCTCTCACAGTCAGGATGTTCTCCCTCATGTTCAGATGGAATCTCCTTTCTTGTAGTTTGAAGCCATTGTTCCCTTGCGTCCTAGTCTCCAGGGAAGCAGAAAACAAGCCTGCTCCCTCCTTCCTGTGGCTTCCTCTCACATATTTATACATGGCACTCATTATATCTCCTCTCAGCCTTCTCTTCTTCAGGCTAAACATGCCCAGCTCCTTAAGCCGCTCCTCATAGGGCTTGTTCTCCAGACCCTTGATCATTTTAGTCGCCCTCTTTCTCTGGACACTTTCCAGCTTGTCAATATCTCTCTTGAATTGTGGTGCTCAGAATTGGACACAATATTCCAGGTGTGGTCTAACCAAGGCGGAATAGAGCATGGGGAGCATGACTTCCCTAGATCTAGGCACTAGGCTTCTCTTGATGCAGGCCAAAATCCCATTGGCTTTTTTGTCCTCCTTCGCCCACATCTATGGCAGGCATCCTCAGAGGTTGTGAGGTCTGTTGGAAACTATGCAAGTGAAATTTATATGCCTGTGGAATGTCCAGGGTGGGAGAAAGACCTCTTGTCCATTGGGGGCAAGTGTGAATCTTGGTGTTAATCACCTTGATTAACATTGCAAAGCCTTGCAGCTTCAAGGCCTGGCTGCTTCCTGTCTGGGGTAATCCTTGTTTGGGAGGTTTTGCTGACCCCGATTGTTTCCTGTCTGGAATTCCCCTGTTTCCTAAGTGTTGTTCTTTATTTACTGTCCTGATTCTCGAGTTTTTTTTAATACTGGTAGCCAAATCTTGTTCCCTTTCATGGTTTCCTCCTTTCTGCATTTCAATGGCTTCTTCGTGTAGCCTGACGTGGTTGTGCGAGTTGTCCAGCATTTCTGTGTTCTCCAATATCATGCTGTGTCCAGGTTGGTCCATCAAGTGTTCTGCTATGGCTGACTTCTCTGGTTGAGTAACAGCAGACTAATTTAACCAGAAAATTTCAGACAGGAAACTATCAGGGCCAGCTAACAACTCCCAACAAAGGATTCCCCCAGGCAGGAAGCAGCCAGGCTTTGACACTGCAAGGTCATTCAGTGCTACTCAAGGTGGCCAATTACAACATCCACACAGACAAGAGTTCTTTCTCCCACCCTGGACCTTCCACAGATATATAAAACACCGCTTGCCTAGTTTCCAACAAATCCCACACAGATGTGGGCAAAACATCAGGAGAGAATGCTTCTGGAACATGGCCATACAGCCTGGAAAACTCACAGCAACCCATCTGTTCTTCCTTCTCTTGGAAAAGAGACCACAAAGTAGGCCAGATGTCTCTTACACAGCGTTTTTCTTGCTGATGTTGCTCCAACAGTTGTATATGAATGACAGGCAGCTAAAACATCCTGACCTCATCAGTTCCAGACAGATGTCGCCTTTCCTTATGAAGTGATAATTGATTTTCCTTCGTATCGTAAAGAGCACTGTTAGCCTTAGCTTGAGAAAGCCATTGTATTTTGTAATGTAAACATGTTGTTTTCCACCAAGATTTAAACATTTGTCTCTGGTCATCAACATCAGCAGTTCTCATTAGCAACTTTTAATTACAGTTCATCCGTTCTTTTTGGTAGTTTTTCAGGCTACATAGACGCCAACCATACATCTTTCATACAATAAAACCACATTTTGTATATTCAAGACAGGAAGAGACATTGCAACTAAACATTAGGAAGAACTTCTTGATGTGAAAGCTCCTTGGTAGTGGAATATGCTGCTTAATAGTCTAGTGGAGGTTTTTTTAGCAGAGGCTAGATGGCCATCTCTCAGGAGTGGTTGAATTGTGTCTTCCTGCCTGGCAGGAGAGAGTTGGGCAGAATGGCCTTTTGGGGTCTCTTCCAACTCTAGGATATTCTTTTTTATTCCTTGCAGGAGATTCACGGAAAGACACGGGACGATGGCACAGAGAGAGGGCAGCCGCTGATCAGCCAGGACAGCCCACTCTGTCACCTGGACTTTTGAGTCGACCAGCGACTTCGGATCTTTGTTTGCCTGCGAGAGAAGCGGGCAGCTGGCCCTGGCCGATGGGACTGCTTCTGCCTAGGCTGCGCTTGCAGTCGTGCAGTGGGCCCTGAGCAGCCTTGGAGCAGCGCGAACCCTGCCTGGCTCTTCGGGGCAAAGAACGCAGGGGCCCGGCCTGGCTGCCCCTCTCCTGGCCCAAGCTGTTTGGTCTGGGATGCAGCCAGGACAAAAGGCAGGCCTTCCTCCCCGTGGGGCAGCCAGGAAGCCTGCAAAGGGAGAGGGAGGGGGAGCTTTCACTGTCCAAATAAACCTTACTTTGATTCTCACCCACTGCCTGGGCTGGGCACTGATTCTTTGGCTGGGTCTCTTTTTCACAAGGTGGTTGCTCTGAACTGGGGTGTACTATTAGGGGGGGGCTGTATGCACTATGGTTGGAAAAACACCGGTGATGACAAACACGAATTTGGGAGTCTCCACCAAAGCAGTGACCGGCCAGACCCAAAAAGAGGATTCGGAACACCTGGCGAGACAGCAAGCACCCAGAAAGATTTTTCCCTATTTTCCCAAATAAATCTCACCAAGTTGAAGAAAAACCACCGAGATGTTTATTTCATTCCAGCTGGAATGGATGATGACCGCAATCACTTGCCTAGGAGCCGACATGACTCGTTGGGTAAAGTAACACAACTTTTATAGGAAATACAGAACTGTCAAATTCAAATTTCCCATGCCCACCCCCTGAGCCGACTTCACACTGATTGGTGGGGAGCACCAGCTGGTTGGGAGGAATGGCTGTGAGTGGTAGCGTTCTGTCCAATCAGAGCTCTCGCCCCGCTTCAGCCGCTCAGCCAATGGGAAGGGAGGAGGTGGGCCAGGCGAGAAACAATGGAAAGATGATAGGATTAAGGTGACCAATGTTTGTTGATGGCCAGGCGATAGCTTTGGGCTCTCAAGCCTGTCCGGAGTTATTGTCTGTTGCCCGGAAGAGACATTTTCGTCTAGCCCCGAAAGGCTAGTTCCTTTGTTTTTCCCATTCAGTGATATGGGGTTTATTGATGAAGCAAAGATGAGTTTCAGGAAGACTAGGATGTGGGACAGCAGGGAGGCTTTGACAAATCCCCGTTCCTCGCAGATGGAGAGATGTCCTTTGTGTTACGTGATCTGAAATGTCCATCGACTCCATCATTCTGGATGGCCTGGCGATTTACCCTCCGAGCTCCGGCCTGAAAGAGCCATTCATTTATTGTCCATGCAAATGGTCTTGGTGAAGTCCTTTTGTCAGGGGATTATCGACTCAGGAAGCGTGGGGGGACTTCCAGAGTCATCAGTTGCTGGTTCCATGAAAACCGCTTTTTCCTTCATATTTTTCATATAGACAGAAACACGTATAGGGAATGGGCCAAGGAAGCATACATGGAATTCATAAGAAGAGGGGAAATCATTCAGGGTCAGTCGGTCCCTTCCCAAAGTCCATCGTTCATAAAAGTTTGTGAACGTTATCAAAAAGTTCATGGGGGTTTGGTAAAGAGTCCATGGAAGTTCATAAAAGTTCATAAAAGTTGAAGAGAGTTCATAAAAGTTCCTGAGAAGTTCATAAACATCCATAAGAACTCCCAAAAGTTCACGGGGAGCATATGGGAGTCCATGGGAGCACTGAGCAGTCGGGGTCCATTCACAAAAGAAAACTAGATCCAATTCATAAAGGCCAAAATGGCCTGCCAGGGGTCCCAAGGGGTGAACACAAGGGACCCTCCTGGGGTGGACAGGCTTCCAGGTGCACATGAAATGGAGGCACGAACATCGTTGCAGTGTGGAGCCATGGAAAGAAACTTGCAGGTCCCCACATGAGGGGGTTACACTCCCCCTGAAGACGCAGGTTTGCACCTTGGGTGTGATCCTGGATTCATCGTTGAGCCTGGATCCCCAGGTTTCGGTGGTGGCCAGGGGAGCATTTGCACAATTAAAACTTGTGCGCCAGCTGCACCCGTACCTTGGGAAGTCTGACTTGGCCACGGTAGTCCACACTCTGGTTACATCCCGTATAGACTACTGCAATGCGCTCTACGTGGGGTTCCCTTTGAAGACTGTTCGGAAGCTCCAAATGGTCCAACAGACAGCAGCCAGGTTGCTAACAGGAGCAGCGCTCAGGGAGCATACAACTGGCTGCCAGTTTGCTGCCAGTTTGCTTTAGCCTATAAAGCCCTAAATGGTTCCAGCCCAGCTTATCTATCCAAACGCATATCTTCCTACAAACCCGCCAGGAACTTGAGATCGTTGGAGGAGGCCCTGCTCTCGATCCCGCCTGCTTCACAAGCACGTCTGGCGGGGACAAGAGACAGGACCTTCTCTGTGGTGGCCCCTCGGTTGTGGAACTCCCTGCCTAGGAATATTAGATCGGCTCCCTCCCTCCTGACCTTTCGAAAAATAGTGAAAACTTGGCTCTTCAAGCAAGCATTCGGAAATTCAGCACAACCAGACAAACTTGAATTGGAAAATGACCCAGGAACGGCTAAGACAGTGGTACGGATGAGGATGTGAACAAGAAGTCATAGTTTTTAGAATTTTTATTGTACACTGTTTTTATGGCTTTAAATGTATTGTAATGTTTTTTTTTCCTGCTTTTTATCAATGTATGTATTTATATATGGCATCGAATTGTGCCAACCTTGTAGAATAGAAATAGTGTAAATAAATAAATAATTTTTATACAAAAGGTGGTTTCCCGAGGCACAAGGGTCAGTTTAGTAAAAATCGAGATAGCAGTTAGTCTTAGAATTAGTCCAGGAGAAAGATGGCACTGTTTTGGAGCTGATCGGTTGACCCGCAGATAGAGGAGCCCGGATGGGTTACCGTATCCGCAGTCCAAAGGAATGCAGTTTCAGCCTCTCCGGGACACTGCGAGAGCATCCTGGGCGAGCCGGCGGAGTTCCACACCTCTGGAAAGGGAAGGTTAATAAGGATAGCAAGACAGAGTCAGTAAAAGGACACAAAGTCTCACTCTAGAGAAGAAAAGTAACAAGAAAAGATACCTTTTATTGGTTGACCCGCGGATACAGGAGCCCGGTGGGTTACCGTATCCGCAGTCCAAAGGAACGCAATTTCGGCCTCTCCGGGACGCTGCGAGAGCATCCCGGGTTAGCTGGCGGAGTACCACGTCTCTAGAAAGGGAAGGTTATTAAGGATAGCAAGACAGAATCAGTAAAAGGACCCAAAGTCTCACTCTAGAGAGGAAAAGTAACAAGAAAATATACCTTTTATCGGTTGACCCGCGGATACGGGAGTCTGGATGGGTTACCGTATCCGTGGTCCAAAGGAACGCAGTTTTGGCCTCTCCGGGACGCTGCGAGAGCATCCCAGGTGAGCCGGCGGAGTACCACGCCTCTAGAAAGGGAAGGTTAATAAGGATAGGAAGGCAGAGTCAGTAAAATGATACAAAGTCTCACTCTAGAGAGGAAAAGTAACAAGAAAGGATACCTTTTATGGGGGGGGGGGGTTAGTTACAATGAAACAGGGTTTAGTAAGAAAAGGAAAGGTTTCTTGTGCTGAAGCTTCTGCTGGAGCCACAGTCCCTTTATTCTAATTCAGTCCTATTATTATTAAGAGAAGGAGAAAGATGGCACCGGTTTGGAGCTGATCGGTTGACCTGCGGATAGAGGAGCCCAGATGGGTTACCGTATCCGCGGTCCGAAGGAACGAAGTTTCAACCTCCCCAGGACGCTGCGAGAGCATCCCGGTTGAGCTGGTGGTGGGGTATTAAATAAAGTTTATTATTATTATTATTAAGAGAAGGAGAAAGATGGCACCGGTTTGGAGCTGATTGGTTGACCCACGGATATAGGAGCCCGGATGGGTTACCGTATCCGTGGTCCAAAGGAACGCAATTTTGGCCTCTCCGGGACGCTGCGAGAGCATCCCGGGTGAGCTGGCAGAGTACCACGTCTCTAGAAAGGGAAGATTATTAAGGATAGCAAGACAGAATCAGTAAAAGGACCCAAAGTCTCACTCTAGAGAGGGAAAGTAACAAGAAAAGATACCTTTTATCGGTTGACCCGCGGATACAGGAGCCCGGTGGGTTACCGTATCCGCGGTCCAAAGGAACGCAGTTTCGGCCTCTCTGGGACGCTGCGAGAGCATCCCGGGTGAGCCGGCGGAGTTCCACGCTTCTGGAAAGGGAAGGTTAATAAGGATAGCAAGACAGAGTCAGTAAAAGGACACAAAGTCTCACTCTAGAGAGGGAAAGTAACAAGAAAAGATACCTTTTATCGGTTGACCCGCGGATACAGGAGCACGGTGGGTTACTGTATCCGCGGTCCAAAGGAACGCAGTTTCGGCCTCTCTGGGACGCTGCGAGAACATCCTGGGTGAGCCGGTGAAGTTCCACGCTTCTGGAAAGGGAAGGTTAATAAGGATAGCAAGACAGAGTCAGTAAAAGGACACAAAGTCTCACTCTAGAGAGGGAAAGTAACAAGAAAAGATACCTTTTATCGGTTGACCCGTGGATACAGGAGCCCGGATGGGTTACCGTATCCGCGGTTCAAAGGAATGCAGTTTCGGCCTCTCTGGGACGCTGCGAGAGCATCCCGGGTGAGCCGGCGGAGTTCCACGCCTCTGGAAAGGGAAGGTTAATAAGGATAGCAAGACAGAGTCAGTAAAAGGACACAAAGTATCACTCTAGAGAGGGAAAGTAACAAGAAAGGATACCTTTTATTGGGGAGGGGGTTAGTTACAATGAAACAGGGTTTAGTAAGAAAAGGAAAGGTTGTTCAATATATTGTCGAAGGCTTTCATGGCCGGAATCACTGGGTTGTTGTAGGTTTTTCCGGGCTATATGACCATGTTCTGGAGGCAATTTTTCTCCTGACGTCTCGCCTGCATCTATGGCAAGCATCCTCAGAGGTAGTGAGGTCTGTTAGAAATAGGACAATGGGTTTATATATCTGTGGAATGACCAGGGTGGGGCAAAGAACTCTTGTCTGCTGGGGCTAGGTGTGAATGTTTCAGCTGATCACCTTGATTAGCATTCAATGGCTTGGAAGTGCCTGGGGGGAATCTTTTTCTGAGAGTGATTTTATGTGCCTGTTTAATACTGTTTTTTTAATACTGGTAACAAAATCTGGCTACCAGTATTAAAAAACTCAAAAATTACAACAGCAAAACAACAGAGGGGAAACAAACAGGCACATAAAATCACTCTCAACAAAAGATCCTCCCCAGGCACTTCCAAGCCATTGATTGCTAATCAAGGTGATCAGCTGAAACATTCACAGCGAGCCCCAGCAGACAAGAGTCCTTTGTCCCACCCTGGTCATTCCACAGATATATAAACCCCTTTTCCTACTTCCAACAGACCTCACTACCTCTGAGGATGCTTGCCATAGATGCGGGCGAAACGTCAGGAGAAAAATTGCCTCCAGAACATGGCCATATAGCCCGGAAAAAACCTACAACAACCCAAAGGAAAGGTTTCTTGTGTTGAAGTTTCTGCTGGAGCCACAGTCCCTTTATTATAATTCAGTCCAGGTTCTCAGGAACTGCGGAACTCCCTGCTGCAATTCAAATCAGCTTGAAGGCGGGGGCCTGCGAGTTTGTCCTCACTGGTTGTAAGGAATGGTGGGCGTTGGAGTCCAAAACACCTGGAGGGAGGGTTTAAATTGGCCCAGACCTGGTGTAGACACTTCTACACTTCCATATATTTCGGATTATTCAAATTGACTTATTGCTTTCTATAGGAGGGAGGGTGGGAGGTGGGGTCCACCATGTCACGTGACTCTCTCTTCCCCCCCCCCCCTTCCCTGGATGCCCCGGGGTCGGGCGAGGTCAGGCTCTGGGTTGGCGGCGCTGGGGCTGCTGCGTGCAGCTCGGCATGTCTGCTTTCCGCGCCCTCCATTCATGCCTCACGTAGGCGGACGCTCTTAAAAGGGCGATGGCGCAGCTGCAAAAAAGAGCGGACCCTCCCTGAGGATTCAAGGTCCCTTGTTCTGGGAGCCCCCCCCCCTTTTGAGGAGTGGCATGGCCCTTTTAAGGAGGCAGCGCGTGTGTTTACAAGTGGTCGGTGGGGCGCGGGGCTCAGAACCAGTGGCTGCCAGGAAGGAGGAGAGGAAGAGGAAGGGGAAGAGGAAGAGGAAGAGGAGGGGGAGATGATGGAGAGCCCCCCGCAGGAAGAGGACCCCCTGATGCTGCTGCGCGGTGAGGAGGGGGCCAAGGGGGAGGGAGGGAGGGGGATTGGAGGAGGGGCGGGGTCTCAAGGAAGGCCAGGGGGGGCTCACCTGCCACCCCCTCCCCACTTTCCCCCTCCCCACTTGGCTTCCCCGCGGAGGGGAGGGGTCTCAAGGAAGGCCAGGGGATGCTGACCCCAATCCGCCCCCTCCCCACTTTGCTTCCCCGCGGAGGGGAAGGGTCTCAAGGAAGGCGGGGGGGGGGCTCACCTGCCACCCCCTCCCCACTTTCCCCTCCCCACTTGGCTTCCCCGCGGAGGGGAGGGTCTCAAGGAAGGCCAGGGGGGGCTCACCTGCCACCCCCTCCCCACTTCCCCCCTCCCCACTTGGCTTCCCCGCGGAGGGAAGGGTCTCAAGGAAGGCCAGGGGGGGCTCACCTGCCACCCCCTCCCCACTTTCCCCCTCCCCACTTTGCTTCCCCGCTGAGGGGAGGGGTCTCAAGGAAGGCCAGGAGGGCTCACCTGCCACCCCCTCCCCACTTTCCCCCTCCCCACTTTGCTTCCCCGCGGAGGGGAGGGGTCTCAAGGAAGGCGGGGGGGGGGCTCACCTGCCACCCCCTCCCCACTTTCCCCCTCCCCACTTTGCTTCCCCGCGGAGGGGAGGGGTCTCAAGGAAGGCGGGGGGGGGGGCTCACCTGCCACCCCCTCCCCACTTTCCCCCTCCCCACTTTGCTTCCCCGCGGAGGGGAGGGGTCTCAAGGAAGGTCAGTGGGTGCTGACCCCCCCCCCGCCCCCTCCCCACTTTGCTTCCCCGAGGAGGGGAGGGGTCTCAAGGAAGGCCAGGGGGGCTCACCTGCCACCCCCTCCCCACTTTCCCCCTCCCCACTTTGCTTCCCCGCGGAGGGGAGGGGTCTCAAGGAAGGCCAGGGGGGCTCACCTGCCACCCCCTCCCCACTTTCCCCCTCCCCACTTGGCTTCCCCGCGGAGGGGAGGGGTCTCAAGGAAGGTCAGTGGGTGCTGACCCCCCCCGCCCCCTCCCCACTTTGCTTCCCCGCAGGCTCCTGGGTGGAAGTGGCCCCCCTGGGCGCCCCCGAGTGGCCCCCCTCCCTGGAGGAGGAAGAGGAAGAGGAAGCGGAAGGCGAGCTGGAGGCCATCCTGAGAGAAGCCCAGATGGAGCGGGGAGAAGGGTGAGGAAGAGGAAGAGGGGAAAGAGGAAGAGGAGGAAAAGAAAGAGAGAGTTGGAGGAAAGAAGGAGGAGAGGAGGAAAAAGGGGGAAGATAAGAGAGTGGAGGAGAAGGGGAAAGGAAAGAGGAGAAGGAAGGGGAAAGGAAGAAGGTGAAAAGGAAAGGAGGAGAAAAAGGAAGAAGAAATGGTAGTGGAGGAGAAGGGGAAAGGAAAGGGGAAGGAAGGAGAAAGAAGTATTGAAGGGGAAAGGACAAAATAGGAGGAAGAAAAGAAAAAGGAAAGGAAGAAGAAGAAAAGAAAGGAGAGGAAAAGAAAAGAAAGAGGAAGAGGTGGAGGAAATGAGGAAGAGGAAGGTGAGCTGGAGGCCATCCTGAGAGAAGCCCAGATGGAGCGGGGAGAAGGGTGAGGAGGAAGAGGAAGGAGGAGGAGGAAAAGGGAAGGAAGTAGGAAAAGGAAGAGGTCGTGAAGGGGAAAGGAAAAAGGAGGAGGAGGAGGAGAAAGAGGAAAGGAGGAAGAGGAAGATGAAAAGAAAGGCGAGGAAAAGGAAGGGGGAGAAAGAAAAGAAAGAGGAAGAGGTGGAGGAAAGAAGGAGAGGAAAGAGAAAAAAGGGAAAGAGAAAAAGTAGGAAAAGAAAGAGGTAAAAGGAGAAGGAGGAGGAAAACAGGAGAAAGGAAGAAAAGAAAGAGGAAAAGTTGGAGAAAAGAAGAAGGAGGAGGAAAAGAAAGAGGGAGGAAAAGGAAGAAGAAAAGGTAGTGGAGGGGAAAGGAAAGAGAAGGAGGAGGAAAAGTAGTAAATAAATAAATAAAAAGGAAGAGGAAAGGAGGAAGATGAAAAAGAGGGAGGAGAAAAAGAAAGATAGGAGGAGGAGGAAGGCAAGCTGGAGGCCATCCTGAGAGAAGCCCAGATGGAGCGGGGCGAAGGGTGAAGAGGAAGAGGGGGAAGATAAGGGAGTGGAGAGGGAGGGGAAAGGAAAGAGGAGAACGAGGAAAATGAAGGAAGAGGAGGAAGGGGTAGTGAAGGGGAAAGGAAAGAGAAGGAGGAGGAAAAGAAGATGAAAGGGGAAGGAGGAGGAGGAAGGGGTAGTGAAGGGGAAAGGGAAGAGGTGGAGGAAAATAAAGGGAGGAGGAAGAGGAGGAAAAGCAAGAACGAGCAGGATGAGAGAAGAAAGAGAAAGATGAGACGGAGGGACAAGAAATGAGATGTAGAGGAGGTGGAGGTTGGCTAAGATGGCACTTCAGATGAGGTGTTCCCTCCAAATAAACCTAGCGCAGGCCTGAGCCAACTTTGCCCTCTTTCCAGATGTTTTGGACTGCAACTCCCACAATTGTGGGAGTTGCCTTTCCTTTCTTTTCACCTTCTTCCTTTCCTCTTCCTTCTCCTTCTTCTCTTTCCTTTTTCCTTCTCCTCCACTACCTTTTCTTCTTCCTTTTCCTCCTCCTTTCTTTTCCTTTCTTTTCACCTTCTTCCTTTCCTCTTCCTTCTCCTTCTCCTCTTTCCTTTCTCCTTCTCCTCCACTACCTTTTCTTCTTCCTTTTCCTCCTTTCTTTTCCTTTTTCACCTTCTTCCTTTCCTCTTCCTTCTTCTCCTCTTTCCTTTCTCCTTCTCCTCCACTACCTTTTCTTCTTCCTTTTCCTCTCCCTTTCTTTTCACCTTCTTCCTTTCCTCTTCCTTCTCCTTCTCCTCTTTCCTTTCTCCTTCTCCTCCACTACCTTTTCTTCTTCCTTTTCCTCCTCCTTTCTTTTCACCTTCTTCCTTTCCTCTTCCTTCTCCTTCTCCTCTTTCCTTTCTCCTTCTCCTCCACTACCTTTTCTTCTTCCTTTTCCTCCTCCTTTCTTTTCCTTTCTTTTCACCTTCTTCCTTTCCTCTTCCTTCTCCTTCTCCTCTTTCCTTTCTCCTTCTCCTCCACTACCTTTTCTTCTTCCTTTTCCTCTCCCTTTCTTTTCACCTTCTTCCTTTCCTCTTCCTTCTCCTTCTCCTCTTTCCTTTCTCCTTCTCCTCCACTACCTTTTCTTCTTCCTTTTCCTCCCCCTTTCTTTTCACCTTCTTCCTTTCCTCTTCCTTCTCCTTCTCCTCTTTCCTTTCTCCTTCTCCTCCACTACCTTTTCTTCTTCCTTTTCCTCTCCCTTTCTTTTCACCTTCTTCCTTTCCTCTTCCTTCTCCTTCTCCTCTTTCCTTTCTCCTTCTCCTCCACTACCTTTTCTTCTTCCTTTTCCTCCTTTCTTTTCCTTTTTCACCTTCTTCCTTTCCTCTTCCTTCTTCTCCTCTTTCCTTTCTCCTTCTCCTCCACTACCTTTTCTTCTTCCTTTTCCTCTCCCTTTCTTTTCACCTTCTTCCTTTCCTCTTCCTTTTCCTTCTCCTCTTTCCTTTCTCCTTCTCCTCCACTACCTTTTCTTCTTCCTTTTCCTCCTCCTTCCTTTTCACCTTCTTCCTTTCCTCTTCCTTCTCCTTCTCCTCTTTCCTTTCTCCTTCTCCTCCACTACCTTTTCTTCTTCCTTTTCCTCCTCCTTTCTTTTCCTTTCTTTTCACCTTCCTCCTTTCCTCTTCCTTCTCCTTCTCCTCTTTCCTTTCTCCTTCACCTCCACTACCTTTTCTTCTTCCTTTTCCTCCCTTTCTTTTCACCTTCTTCCTTTCCTCTTCCTTCTCCTTCTCCTCTTTCCTTTCTCCTTCTCCTCCACTACCTTTTCTTCTTCCTTTTCCTCCTCCTTTCTTTTCCTTTCTTTTCACCTTCTTCCTTTCCTCTTCCTTCTCCTTCTCCTCTTTCCTTTCTCCTTCACCTCCACTACCTTTTCTTCTTCCTTTTCCTCCCTTTCTTTTCACCTTCTTCCTTTCCTCTTCCTTCTCCTTCTCCTCTTTCCTTTCTCCTTCTCCTCCACTACCTTTTCTTCTTCCTTTTCCTCCTCCTTTCTTTTCCTTTCTTTTCACCTTCTTCCTTTCCTCTTCCTTCTCCTTCTCCTCTTTCCTTTCTCCTTCTCCTCCACTACCTTTTCTTCTTCCTTTTCCTCTCCCTTTCTTTTCACCTTCTTCCTTTCCTCTTCCTTGTGCAACTCCCACAATTGGAGGGAGGGCCGAAGTTGGCCCAGGCCTGGCCTAGAGGGTCAAATGTGTATTAACCCTCCATGTAGAAGGGAGTGTGACTCGTTTCCTTGTGTGTCTAGGACCACGAAGGGACCTGCCCCAAAGGAAGAGGAGGACGGGAGCCCACCTGGACAGGTGAGCTGCAGTAAGGTGGGAGACTCCGGGAAGACCCCCCCCCACCAAGAATGCACCTCGTTCTCCTGCCAGAATGGGGGAGGGCCTCTAAGGAAGCCTGGGCCAACTTTGGCCCTCCTTCCAGGTGTTAGGAATTGTGGGAGTTGTAGTCCAAACACCTGGAAGGAGGGCCAAATGAATGTAACACCTGCATAAAGAAGAAGGCAGGTATCCCGCAATCCCCTTTCTCTTTGCAGAGGGAAGACCCCGAGAGGCCGCCTCTGTGTGAGACCCTGCCCTGGACGTGGACTGGCCCCCCGGAGACCCTTCCCACCACGTAAGGAGGGTCCCCCCCCCCCTTGCATCCTCTTCGTTTGAGCCTTCTCTGGCTTTGCAGGACCCCCAACCTTTGCCCTCTTTCTCTCTCTCTCTGTCTGTGCAGAGACCTGGCTTGTGGCCCCCTCCTCAGCCCAGCCCTGACCCGGAAAGAGGGGCTGCAGGACCCCCCACTGATGCTACTGGTGGTCCCCTCCCTGATGCTCAGCCACGTCTTGGCCCTGGGCCTGGGGTGAGTTGCTTTGGGACCCCCAACAACCTGCCCTGCTTGGTGGGCTCTTTGAGGGGTCCTATTTGGTCAAGCAAAACCTGGGGAGGGGGCTCTGCCTTTCCACACCGGGATCTTGATGCCTGACCACCCCCCTCCCCACTTTCTCCCTCCAGCATCTGCATTGGGAAGCGCCTGGCCACCTCTTCCTCCAGCGCCCTGTGACCGGACCACCCACCCTTTTCGTCCGTTCTCCAGTGAGGAGCCCCCTCCCCTAATTCCAGGACTTGTCTGCAGCTCCTCGCCCCATGGACCCCTCCCCAATTGACTGAGAAGACCCTCCTTCCCAGGGCTGTGTGGGGCTGTGTTGTGTACATGGGACATGGGGTGTTGTTTGCTGGCAAAGCGGGGTCTCTACACACACAAACATACCTCAATCCCCCCCCCCCAATTTATGGACCCCTCCCCAATTGACTGAGAAGACCCTCCTTCCCAGGACTGTGTGGGGCTGTGTTGTGTACATGGGACATGGGGTGTTGTTTGCTGGCAAAGCGGGGTCTCTACACACACAAACATACCTTGACCCCCCTCCCCAATTTATGGACCCCTCCCCAATTGACTGAGAAGACCCTGCTTCCCAGGACTGTGTAGGGCTGTGTTGTGTACATGGGACATGGGGTGTTGTTTCCTGGCAAAGCGGGGTCTCTACACACACAAACATACCTTGACCCCCCCCCCCAATTTATGGACCCCTCCCCAATTGACTGAGAAGACCCTGCTTCCCAGGGCTGTGTGGGGCTGTGTTGTGTACATGGGACATGGGGTGTTGTTTGCTGGCAAAGCGGGGTCTCTACACACACAAACATACCTTGACCCCCCCCCCATTTATGGACCCCTCCCCAATTGACTGAGAAGACCTTGCTTCCCAGAGCTGTGTGGGGCTGTGTTGTGTACATGGGACATGGGGTGTTGTTTGCTGGCAAAGCGGGGTCTCTACACACACAAACATACCTTGACCCCCCCCCCCCCCATTTATGGACCCCTCCCCAATTGACTGAGAAGACCTTGCTTCCCAGAGCTGTGTGGGGCTGTGTTGTGTACATGGGAAATGGGGTGTTGTTTCCTGGCAAAGCGGGGTCTCTACACACACAAACATACCTCAATCCCCCCCCCAATTTATGGACCCCTCCCCAATTGACTGAGAAGACCCTCCTTCCCAGGACTGTGTGGGGCTGTGTTGTGTACATGGGAAAGGGAGGGGTTTGCTTTCTGGCAAAGTGGGGTCTCTACACACACAAACATACCTCGACCCCCCCCCACCCCCAATTTATGGACCCCTCCCCAATTGACTGAGAAGACCCTCCTTCCCAGAGCTGTGAGGGGCTGTGTTGTGTACATGGGACATGGGGTGTTGTTTCCTGGCAAAGCGGGGTCTCTACACACACAAACATACCTTGACCCCCCTCCCCAATTTATGGACCCCTCCCCAATTGACTGAGAAGACCCTCCTTCCCAGGACTGTGTGGGGCTGTGTTGTGTACATGGGAAAGGGAGGGGTTTGCTTTCTGGCAAAGTGGGGTCTCTACACACACAAACATACCTCAATCCCCACCCCCAATTTATGGACCCCTCCCCAATTGACTGAGAAGACCCTCCTTCCCAGGACTGTGTGGGGCTGTGTTGTGTACATGGGAAAGGGAGGGGTTTGCTTTCTGGCAAAGTGGGGTCTCTACACACACAAACATACCTCGACCCCCCCCACCCCCAATTTATGGACCCCTCCCCAATTGACTGAGAAGACCCTCCTTCCCAGAGCTGTGAGGGGCTGTGTTGTGTACATGGGAAATGGGGTGTTGTTTCCTGGCAAAGTGGGGTCTCTACACACACAAACATACCTTGACCCCCCCCCCCCCCAATCAGTCCCCCCGCCCCCAATTTATGGTGCCTATAAGGGAAGGGGGCATTTTGGAGAGAACATCACTGAAGTTTTCCCAATGGATTGGCTGGGGGGAGGGGGCAGCGCAACATCTCCCCTTCACATCTCTCCCCCACTGCTACTAAATTGAAATTGCATGCAAGCAATCTCTCCCCCCCCCCCCCCAAATTTGGCCCCATAGCAAGATGAATGCCACTCACGGTGAAACCCCCCTAGAGGCGGGTAGCAAGTGAGCCCACCCCCCAAAGCAAAGAGAGGAAGAATGCAGATTGAGGCTATAGAGACCAAGATGCTTGCTCTTGGTCTCTGGATGCTAAACTCCTATTGTTGTGTCCTGGAAATGCATTGGCCTTGTGAGCTGCCGCATCACACTCTTGACTCATCAATTCGCCAGCAGATTAAAACCGCATCGGAGACAAGGTTATTCCAGGCGAGGTCTGGCCAACCCAGAAGAGAACGGAGCCATGACTTTCCCTCGATCTCGGGACCATCCTTCTATGGCTTCCAATCCCACGGGCTGCTTAGCTGACGCATGGCAATGTTGACTCATGTTCAGCTTGTGATTCACTCAGAGTGGGAGTCTGGAGATCCTCACCTAGGAAGAAGAAATGGTGTCTGGCCAGAAAGACCTCTTCCTGCACGCAGCAAGAGACACCAACGTGGAAGGGTTTCCTGCAAAGTGAATGGGTTGGGGGTCCCATATTGGGGGGGGGGGGGCTTTCCAGCTTCTTCTAGGACCCTCGGATGGGAAACTAGTCCAATGTGGACTAGGCAAAACCACGATGAGGTGGATCTGGAATTGGTTAAATGGACGAACCCAGAGGGTGATTCTCCCCAAGGCTTCCTCTTCATCTTGGAAAGAAGTGACAAGTGGAGTGCCACAAGCAGGGTTCCGTCCTGGGTCCGGTCCTGCTCAGGATCTTTATTAACGACTTAGATGAAGGGCTAGAAGGCAGGATCATCAAGTTTGCAGACAGGACCAAATTGGGAGGGAGAGCCAATACTCCAGAGGACAGGAGCAGGAGTCAAAACGATCTTGACAGATTAGAGAGATGAATGGCCAAAACTAACACAATGAAGTTCAACAGGGACAAATGCAAGAGACTCCACTTTGGCAGGAAAAACGAAATGCAAAGATACAGAATGGGGGATAATGCCTGGCTCAAGAGCAGTACGTGTGAAAAAGATCTTGGAGTCCTCGTGGGGAGGAAGGTAAACATGAGCCAACAATGTGATGTGACGGCAAAAAAAACCAATGGGATTTTGGCTTGCATCAAGAGGAGCATAATGTCTAGATCTAGGGAAGTCCTACTCCCCATGCTCTATTCTGCTTTGGTTAGACCACACCTGGAATATTGTGTCCAATTCTGGGCACCACAATTCAAGAGAGATATTGACAAGCTGGAATGTGTCCAGAGGAGGGCAACTAAAATGATCAAGGGTCTGGAGAACAAGCCCTATGAGGAGCGGTTTAAAGAGCTGGGCATGTTTAGCCTGAAGAAGAGAAGGCTGAGAGGAGACATGATAGCCATGTATAAATATGTGAGAGGAAGCCACAGGGAGGAGGAGGGAGCAAGCTTGTTTTCTGCTTCCTTGGAGACTAGGACGCAATGGAACAATGGCTTCCAACTACAAGAGAGGAGATTCCATCTGAACATGAGGAAGAACTTCCTGACTGTGAGAGCCATTCAGTAGTGGAACTCTCTGCCCTGGAGTGTGGTGGAGGCTCCTTCTTTGGAAGCTTTGAAGCAGAGGCTGGATGGCCATCTGTCAGGGGTGATTTGAATGCAATATTCCTGCTTCTTGGCAGAATGGGGTTGGACTGGATGATGGCCCACCAGATCTCTTCCAACTCTTTGATTCTATGAATGTTTTCCCCCCCCTGAAGCCTGGGGGACAAGATGCAGGGATGGTCATTCGGCTAGTTTGCAGGAGAGCCAAGATGAAAACTTGGACAGGAAAGGCCCAGGATAAACAGACCTGTGTGTTTGTGTGTGTGGAGTTTGGCTAAAATGGCACTTCAGATGCGGTGTCCCCTCCAAATAGACCTAGCACAGGCCTGAGCCAACTTCAACCCTCCCTCCAGCTGTTTTGGACTGCAACTCACTCTCTCTCTCTCTCTCTCTCACACACACACATAGCGCAAATGCATACAGGGAGACCAAAAGTCACAAAGGGAGCTCAATATTGTAATAACTCCCCTGTTGTTTTTAATTTACAATACCACGGAATTGTGTGCAATACGTATAGGAAATAAATCTACATTATGTGTGGAAACACATATTTGAATGACACCCAATACCATTGTATCATATATAGTATGTGTGTGTGTGTGTGTGTGTGTGTGGCCCCGGTGGAACAGTGGGTTAAAGCGCTGAGCTGCTGAACTTGCTGTCCGGTGTATTTAATGTGTATTTTACAGAAATACATTTTAATATGTATCTTGTGAGCCCCTGAAGCGAGGTGAACTCCTGCTGTTAGCCCCAGCTCCTGCCAACCTAACAGTTCAAAAACATGCAAAAACATGCAAATGTGAGTAGATCAATAGGTATCTTTTCTGCGGGAAGGTAACGGCGCTTATTGAAGTCATGCTGGCCACATGACCTTGGAGGTGTCTGTGGACAACGCCAGCTCTTCGGCTTAGAAATGGAGATGAGTACCACCCCCCAACGTCAGGGGAAAATCTTTACCTATATGGCCCCCTGTGTGACCTTTGGCCCATCCTATATATATATATATGCATGATGCATACATGTATATGTCATGAATGACATTGAATTTCTTATTACATATATACACACAGGTGGGCATTGTGCTACAGAGGCAAAGCCTGTAGGAGAGGGGCTAAGTGACCTCTGGACTGGCAATGGTTGGGATGGCTCCCTCTGTGACCTTTGGCCCATCCTATATATATGCATGATACATACATGTATGTAAATATGTCTCTATGCATTCATATATCTGTGTGTATATGTATGAATATATATGTGTGTGTCTGCATGCCTACAGACACACAAGTGGACATAGTGCTAAGGAGCAAAGGCTGTATGTGTTTATATATGTGTGTGTGTATATATACACACACATATATGTGCATGCATACACACACACAGGTGGGCATAGTGCTAAAGAGCAAAGGCTGTATGTGTTTATATATGTGTGTGTGTATGTATATGTATACACACATATATGTGCATGCACACACACACACACACACATATATATATAAAGAACAAAGGCTGTATGTGTTTATATGTGTGTGTGTATGTATACACATACACACAGGTGGACATAGTGCTAAAGAGCAAAGGCTGTATGTGTTTATATGTGTGTGTGTGTGTATGTATATGCATACACACATATATGTGCATGCACACCCACACACAAGTGGGCATCGTGCTGAAGAGCAAAGGCTGTATGTGTTTACATATGTACATATGTATGTATGTATACACACATATGCGCATGCATACACACACAGGTGGACATAGTGCTAAAGAGCAAATGCTGTATGTGTTTACATATGTGTGTATGTATGTATGTATACACACATATGCGCAGGCATACACACACAGGTGGACATAGTGTTAAAGAGCAAAGGCTGTATTGTTTATATATGTATGTGTGTATCTATACACACACATATATGTGCATGCATACTCATGCACAGGTGGACATAGTTCTAAAGAGCAAAGGCTGTATGTGTTTATATATATATATGTGTTTGTGTACACACACATATATGTGCATGCATACACACACACAGGTGGACATAGTGCTAAAGAGCCAAGGCTCTGGGAGAGGGGCTAGGTAACCTCTGGCCTGGCAGTGGTGGGGATGGCACTCTGCACATGCTCAAGGTGTAGCATCCCCTTTGGCATCAGAGGAAGGAAGGGGCAGGCTCCAAACCGAAGAGCTTCCTGGTGTGATGCCCCTTCCCTCTCACATCTGGAAAGACCACCCCCCATCCCCACGCAAGGGGGTGGAAAGGGTGGGATCGTGCCCCCCCCACTCAGCTGTTTCCTCCAAATAAACACTCCCAAATCCTTGAAAATGCTTGAGGCTATTAAGGGGGGATTGGGCTTGGGAGGAGGGAGTGATACCAATGCAAAGGGGGGGGGGTGATCAGAGGCGGCCCTAGGTAATTTTCTACGGTAAGCAAACAATATTTTGGCACCCCCCCCCCCCGCCCAACCTATCATTGATATATATTTTCTGTTCGTCGTGGGAGTTCTGTGTGCCATATTTGGTTCAATTCCATCGTTGGTGGAGTTCAGAATGCTCTTTGGTTGCAGGTGAACTATACATCCCAGTAACTACACTTGCCACATTTGCTCCCTTGCCTGGCCCGTTTGGGTCCGGAGGCGTGCCTGAAGACCCCGGCGTGTGCACCAAAAGTCACCTCTTCTCCTGACTTTCTCCTCAGCCATTGGGACCAAGAGAGAGAGAGAGAGAGAGAGAGGTGGAGATGCCCACATTTCCTGAAGGTAGGCGCAAAAACAAAGGAGGGAGCGGTGGTGGGAGATACCTCCAGCCGGAGGGGCTCTCTCTCTCTCTCTCTCTCTCTCTCTCTCTCTGGGTCCCAATGGCGTGCCTGAAGGCCCCAGCGTGTGCACCAAAAGTCACCTCTTCTCCTGACTTTCTCCTCAGCCATTGGGACCAAGAGAGAGAGAGAGAGGTGGAGATGCCCACATTTCCTGAAGGTAGGCGCAAAAACAAAGGAGGGAGCGGTGGTGGGAGATACCTCCAGCCGGAGGGGCTCTCTCTCTCTCTCTCTCTCTCTGGGTCCCAATGGCGTGCCTGAAGGCCCCAGCGTGTGCACCAAAAGTCACCTCTTCTCCTGACTTTCTCCTCAGCCATTGGGACCAAGAGAGAGAGAGAGAGAGAGAGAGAGAGGTGGAGATGCCCACATTTCCTGAAGGTAGGCGCAAAAACAAAGGAGGGAGCGGTGGTGGGAGATACCTCCAGCCGGAGGGGCTCTCTCTCTCTCTCTCTCTCTCTGGGTCCCAATGGCGTGCCTGAAGGCCCCAGCGTGTGCACCAAAAGTCACCTCTTCTCCTGACTTTCTCCTCAGCCATTGGGACCAAGAGAGAGAGAGAGAGAGAAAGAGGTGGAGATGCCCACCTTTCCTGAAGGTAGGCACAAAAACAAAGGAGGGAGCGGTGGTGGGAGATACCTCCAGCCGGAGGGGCTCTCTCTCTCTCTCTCTCTCTCTCTCTGGGTCCCAATGGCGTGCCTGAAGGCCCCAGCGTGTGCACCAAAAGTCACCTCTTCTCCTGACTTTCTCCTCAGCCATTGGGACCAGAGAGAGAGAGAGAGAGAGAAAGAGGTGGAGATGCCCACCTTTCCTGAAGGTAGGCACAAAAACAAAGGAGGGAGCGGAGGTGGGAGATACTTCCAGCCGGAGGGGCTCTCTCTCTGTCTCTCTCTCTCTCTCTCGGTCCCAATGGTTGAAGAGAAAGTCAGGAGAAGAGGCGACTTTTGGTGCGCACGCTGGGGTCTTCAGACATGCCTCCGGACCCGAAGAGGGCCAGGCGTGGCGGCTTCGCCCCTTGGCCCACCTGTGGATTGGGGAGAGGAGGAGGAGGTGGGTGGAGCACCGCGCGATTGGGAAAGGGAGCCGGTCATGGGGAAGGGATCGAACGCGGAGAACGATTGAGCGCCGGCTCTGCTCGCACGCCCAGTGGCCAGGTGGAGCAGGAACGAGAGCGGCGAGGCGAGGCTCAAGGGCCCGGCCCCTTTGGGAAGAGGAGGCAAGAAAGCCGAGGCTCCCCCCGGACTGCTAGGGCTGTTGTGAGCGGAGGGGGCACTCCACAAGTGGCGGTCGAAGGGCATTTACAGAGGCACCTCTGCACCCCTGGCAAAAAAAAGTGTTCTGCGACTGCTTACTTCGCGTAATGGACAAGCCGCCCCTGATGGCAGTGGAGAAGTGTCTACACCAGGCCTGGGCCAACTTGGGCCCTCCCTCCCTCCAGGTGTTTTGGACTCCAACTCCCACCATTCCTTACAACCAGTGAGGACAAACTCACAGTCCCCCACCTTCAAGCTGATTAGAATTACAGCAGGGAGTTCCGCAGTTCCTGAAAACATGGACTGGTTGATGATAAAGGGACTGTGGGTCCAGCAGCATCTTCAACACAATAAACCTTTCCCTTTCTTACTAAACTGAACTCACCCTGTTTCATTGTAACTAACCCCCCCCCCCAATAAAAGGTATCCTTTCTTGTTACTTTCCCTCTCTAGAGTGATACTTTGTGTCCTTTTACTGACTCTATCTTGCTATCCTTATTAACCTTCGCTTTCCAGAGGCGTGGAACTCCGCCGGCTCACCCGGGATGCTCTCGCAGCGTCCCAGAGAGGCTGAAACTGCATTCCTTTGGACCGCGGATACGGTAACCCATCCGGGCTCCTGTATCCGCGGGTCAACCTATAAAAGGTATATTTTCTTGTTACTTTCCCTCTCTAGAGTGATACTTTGTGTCCTTTTACTGACTCTGTCTTGCTATCCTTATTAACTTTCCCTTTCCAGAGGCGTGGAACTCCGCCGGCTCACCCGGGATGCTATCGCAGCGTCCCAGAGAGGCTGAAACTGCATTCCTTTGGACCGCGGATACGGTAACCCATCCGGGCTCCTGTATCCGCGGGTCAACCGATAAAAGGTATCTTTTCTTGTTACTGAGGGGGCGCTCCTCAAGTGGCAATCGAGGGGCATTTACAGAGGCGCCTCTGCGCCCCTGGCAAAAAAAAAAGTGTTCTGCGACCGCTTACTTCGCGTAATGGATGAGCCGCCCCTGGGGGTGATAATGCAGGAAAGGTGTGCAAATTCTCTTCTATGAACTCCTGCAGTTTCTACAGCCACCAGCAGATGGCATGGAAGAGCTACTACAGTATCTCCAAGTAAACAAACCCGCCTCCCTTCCTGCACAAAACGAATGAATGGCTGCAGAAGAAATTCCTGAGAGTCAGGGTGGTTGGGTAGTTGTGCCATTTGGGAAATCTGTTGAGGTCTCTTTCTCTGTAGGCTGGATGGCCATCTGTCAGGAGGGCTCAGCAGGTGTATTTCTGTCTGGTAGAAGGCCCAGACTGAATGTCCCCAGGGAACTCTTCTAACAGGTATGATTCTATTAACTACTATTACTATAGAATCAAAGAGTTGGAAGAGACCTCATGGGCCATCCAGTCCAACCCCATTCTGCCAAGAAGCAGGAAAATTGCATTCAAATCACCCCTGACAGATGGCCATCCAGCCTCTGTTTAAAAGCTTCCAAAGAAGGAGCCTCCACCACACTCCGGGGCAGAGAGTTCCACTGCTGAACTATGTATTATCTAAAACAGTGATTCCCAACCTGTGGTCTGTAGAGTCATAGAGTTGGAAGAGACCTGCCAAGAAGCAGGAAAATTGCATTCAAAGCATCCCCGGCAGATGGCCTTCCAGCCTCTGATTAAAAGCCTCCAAAGAAGGAGCCTCCACCACACTCCAGGGCAGAGAGTTCCACTGCTGAACACCTCTCACAGTCAGGAGGTCCTTCCTAATGTTCAGATACAAGAACGAAAATATGGTCCGCACCCTCACTGTTACTATACCATTGCAATAATTGTGACTGGTCTCGAAAACCCTTTTTATAGGGCCAAGGCTTATTAAATATAGTTTTCTGTGGGTGAGTAGATGGCAACTACTGGGTGGCATATCTTTTGCATCAGAAACTAGAGCGAGTGTGGTCTATCCAATGCCAAAAAATGATTTGTGGCATACCTTCTGCATCAGAAACTAGAGCTGATGTGGTCTATCCAATGCCAAAAACTGATTCATGGCATACCTTCTGCATCAGAAACTAGAGGTAATGTTGTCTATTAAATGCCAAAAACTGATTCAGCATCAGAAACTAGAGGTGATGTTGTCTATTAAATGCCAAAAACTGATTCGTGGCATATGTTCAGCATCAGAAACTAGAGCTCTCTTTTTTTGCATAAACTAGAGCTGATGTGGTCTATCAAATGCCAAAAACTGATTTGTGGCATACCTTCTACATCAGAAACCAGAGCTCTTTTTTTGCAGAAACTAGAGCTGATGTGGTCTATCCAATGCCAAAAACTGATTCGTGGCATACCTTCTGCATCAGAAACTAGAGCTGATGTGGTCTATCCAATGCCAAAAACTGATTCGTGGCATACCTTCTGCATCAGAAACTAGAGCTGATGTGGTCTATCCAATGCCAAAAACTAATTTGTGGCATGCCTTCTGCATCAGAAACTAGAGCTGATGTGGTCTATCCAAAGCCAAAAACCGATTCGTGGCATACCTTCTGCATCAGAAACTAGAGCTGATGTGGTCTATCCAATGCCAAAAACTGATTCGTGGCATACCTTCTACATCAGAAACTAGAGCTGATGTGGTCTATCCAATGGCAAAAACTGATTCATGGCATACCTTCTGCACCAGAAACTAGAGTTGATGTGGTCTATCCAATGGCAAAAACTGATTCGTGGCATACCTTCTGCATCAGAAACTGGAGCTGATGTGGTCTATCCAATGCCAAAAACTGATTTGTGGCATACCTTCTGCATCAGAAACTAGAGCTGATGTGGTCTATCCAATGCCAAAAACTGATTCGTGGCATACCTTCTGCATCGGAAACTAGAGCTGATGTGGTCTATCCAATGCCAAGAACTGATTCGTGGCACACCTTCTGCATCAGAAACTAGAGCTGATGTGGTCTATCCAATGCCAAAAACTGATTCGTGGCATACGTTCAACATCAAAAACTAGAGCTCTTTTTTTGCAGAAACTAGAGCTAATGTGGTCTATCCAATGCCAAAAACTGATTCGTGGCATACCTTCTGCACCAGAAACTAGAGCTGATGTGGTCTATCCAATGCCAAAAACTGATTCGTGGCATACCTTCTGCATCAGAAACTGGAGCTGATGTGGTCTATCCAATGCCAAAAACTGATTCGTGGCATAGCTTCTGCATCAGAAACTAGAGCTGATGTGGTCTATCCAATGCCAAACACTGATTCGTGGCATACCTTCTGCATCAGAAACTAGAGCTGATGTGGTCTATCCAATGCCAAAAACTGATTCGTGGCATACCTTCTGCACCAGAAACTAGAGTTGATGTGGTCTATCCAATGGCAAAAACTGATTCGTGGCATACCTTCTGCATCAGAAACTGGAGCTGATGTGGTCTATCCAATGCCAAAAATGGATTTGTGGCATACCTTCTGCATCAGAAACTAGAGCTGATGTGGTCTATCCAATGCCAAAAACTGATTCGTGGCATACGTTCAACATCAAAAACTAGAGCTCTTTTTTTGCAGAAACTAGAGCTAATGTGGTCTATCCAATGCCAAAAACTGATTCGTGGCATACCTTCTGCACCAGAAACTAGAGCTGATGTGGTCTATCCAATGCCAAAAACTGATTCGTGGCATACCTTCTGCACCAGAAACTAGAGCTGATGTGGTCTATCCAGTGCCAAAAACTGATTCATGGCATACCTTCTGCATCGGAAACTAGAGCTGATGTGGTCTATCCAATGCCAAAAACTGATTCGTGGCATACCTTGTGCATCAGAAACTAGAGCTGATGTGGTATCCCTGAAGGAGTCAAAGCAGAGTATAAATAAACATAACAACAACAACAATAACAGTATTAAGGAGAACCAGAATGAAAACAGGCCTCTCCTGGGGCTTTATTGGGACTTCTTCAGGTACAGAAGATATTTGCTTCCTCCACTTAAATGGGAGGCAATTATTCTGTCTTTGCAAAGAAGGGGAGGGGGGAGGATGCCACACCCCTCTTCCACAATTGAGTGGGGGTCCTGACCCCACTGAGACCCCCCCCCCAAAAGGAGCCATTTTCACAGGAACCAGAAGCACTTCCTCCAGGCCTTCCTGGCCTCTCCTCTCGTGGTCAGCCGGGCGACCGGCATGGGCTGGCAAGGGGGGCTTGGGGGTCCCGTTGTGGGGGCCACTGGGGGGCTACCCGGGCGCAGCTCAGCCTTGACGGTGCTCAGCACTCGCTGGAGGCGGCCTTCCTGCTGCCGGAAGTCATGCTCCACGCTGGAGGCAAGGAAGGAGAGAGAGAAGGAAGGAAGGAAAGAAAGTAAGAAAGAAAGAGGTCAGCTGCCCTTTGGGGGAACCCAAGAGCGTCTTGCTAGGAAAGCAACAGAAGGGATCTTACTCCACAGGGGAAGGTGCTCAACCACTTGGGATGTGGGATTCCTCCAGGAAGGACACAGGTCACATGCAATACCTTTGCTGGGCTTGGGGCATGTTCACCCTTCCTGACCTGCAGGCCAGTTCAGGGGACACAAGGGTGTGTGTGTGTGTGTGTGTGTGTGTGTGGGAGGGGGGTGATGAAGAAGAGGCCAGAATGGGGTCTCCTTTGCTAGCCCCTAACAGCTCCCCACATGCTGATCATTTAGAGACAGTGCCCCCTCCACTCCAAACAAAGCAGGGGGGGGGGGCAGACAAGAAAGGAAGGAGAGAAAGGAGGGAGGAAAGCAGGAAGGAAGGAAGGAGAGAAAGGAGGGAGGAGAGAAAGGAGGGGGGGAGGAAAGAAGGGATGGAGGGAAGGAAGGAAGGAAGGAAAGGAAGGAGGGAGGAAAGCAGGAAGGAAGAAGGGAAGGTGAGAAAGGAGGAAGGGAGGGAGGGAAAGAAGGGATGGAGGAAAGAAAGGAAGGAAGGAGAGAAAGGAGGGAGGAAAGCAGGAAGGAAGGAAGGAGAGAAAGGAGGGAGGAGAGAAAGGAGGGGGGGAGGAAAGAAGGGATGGAGGGAAGGAAGGAAGGAAGGAAAGGAAGGAGGGAGGAAAGCAGGAAGGAAGAAGGGAAGGTGAGAAAGGAGGAAGGGAGGGAGGGAAAGAAGGGATGGAGGAAAGAAAGGAAGGAAGGAGAGAAAGGAGGGAGGAAAGCAGGAAGGAAGGAAGGAGAGAAAGGAGGGAGGAGAGAAAGGAGGGAGGGAGGAAAGAAGGGATGGAGGGAAGAAAGGAAGGAAGGAAAGGAAGGAGGGAGGAAAGCAGGAAGGAAGAAGGGAAGGTGAGAAAGGAGGAAGGGAGGGAGGGAAAGAAGGGATGGAGGAAAGAAAGGAAGGAAGGAGAGAAAGGAGGGAGGAAAGCAGGAAGGAAGGAAGGAGAGAAAGGAGGGAGGAGAGAAAGGAGGGAGGGAGGAAAGAAGGGATGGAGGGAAGGAAGGAAGGAAGGAAGGAAAGGAAGGAGGGAGGAAAGCAGGAAGGAAGAAGGGAAGGTGAGAAAGGAGGAAGGGAGGGAGGGAAAGAAGGGATGGAGGAAAGAAAGGAAGGAAGGAGAGAAAGGAGGGAGGAAAGCAGGAAGGAAGGAAGGAGAGAAAGGAGGGAGGAGAGAAAGGAGGGAGGGAGGAAAGAAGGGATGGAGGGAAGGAAGGAAGGAAGGAAGGAAAGGAAGGAGGGAGGAAAGCAGGAAGGAAGAAGGGAAGGTGAGAAAGGAGGAAGGGAGGGAGGGAAAGAAGGGATGGAGGAAAGAAAGGAAGGAAGGAGAGAAAGGAGGGAGGAAAGCAGGAAGGAAGGAAGGAGAGAAAGGAGGGAGGAGAGAAAGGAGGGAGGGAGGAAAGAAGGGATGGAGGGAAGGAAGGAAGGAAGGAAGGAAGGAAGGAAAGAAAGGAGGGAGGAAAGCAGGAAGGAAGAAGGGAAGGTGAGAAAGGAGGAAGGGAGGGAGGGAAAGAAGGGATGGAGGAAAGAAAGGAAGGAAGGAGAGAAAGGAGGGAGGAAAGCAGGAAGGAAGGAAGGAGAGAAAGGAGGGAGGAGAGAAAGGAGGGAGGGAGGAAAGAAGGGATGGAGGGAAGGAAGGAAGGAAGGAAAGAAAGGAGGGAGGAAAGCAGGAAGGAAGAAGGGAAGGTGAGAAAGGAGGAAGGGTGGGAGGGAAAGAAGGGATGGAGGAAAGAAAGGAAAGAAGGAGAGAAAGGAGGGAGGAAAGCAGGAAGGAAGGAAGGAGAGAAAGGAGGGAGGAGAGAAAGGAGGGAGGGAGGAAAGAAGGGATGGAGGGAAGGAAGGAAGGAAGGAAAGAAAGGAGGGAGGAAAGCAGGAAGGAAGAAGGGAAGGTGAGAAAGGAGGAAGGGAGGGAGGGAAAGAAGGGATGGAGGAAAGGAAGGAAGGAGGGAAGGAGGAAAGCAGGAGGGAAGGTGAGAAAGGAGGATGGGAGGGAGGGAAAGAAGGGATGGAGGAAAGAAAGGAAGGGAGGGAGGGGGGAAGGAAGGAAGGGAGGAAAAGAAGGGATGGAGGAAAGGGAGGAAGAAAGGAGGGAGGAGGAAGAAGGAATGAAGAAAGGAAGGAGGGAGGGAGAAAAGAAGGGAGGGAGGAAAGAAGGGATGGAGGAAAATAAGAAGGGAAGGAGGGAATAAGAAAGGAACAACAACAACAAAACTTGATTTATATATCGCTCTATCTAGCTGAGAGGACTCAGAGCGGTTTCCAGGGAGGGAGGAGAGAAAGAAGGAAGAGGGGAGATAAGAAAGAAGAGAGGAAGGAAGGTAGGAAGGGAAGGAAGGAAGGGGAGGGAGGAAGGAATGAGAGAAAGAAGGAAAGGAGGGAGGAAAGAAAGGAAGGAAGGAGGGAGGGGTGCAAGAAAGAAAGAAAAGGAAAAAGGTAGGGAGGAAGGAAAGAAAAGAAGGAAGGAAGGAAGGAAAGAAGGAAAGGAGGAAGGATAGAAGGGAAGGAGCAAAAAAAGGAAAGAAGGAAGGAAAAAAGGGATAGAGAAAGGAAGGAAGAGAGGGAGGAAGGATAGATCCCTTCTGCCTTGTGGCTGCTGATGCTCAGGCATTTCTTCCCATGGCTAGACTACTGCAATGCGTATCCTCTAGACCTGTTCCAAGGGTTGATGTTTAAGGGGCCAAAGGACCACTTAAGGGGCTGTTTTGTGATTCAGTCCTCACTGCTGGTGGGGTCTGCTGGACCTCACCCACCTCCTCTGGAGGGTCAGTTGGGCTGGAGAAGGGCAAGAAGGGGTCAGAAGCCCCCCCCCTCCTCCCCAGCCAAGGCCTGCTTGCTCCCTTCTGCTGCCTGCGAGTGCTCCCTCTTCTCCAGAGATCCCTTGGCGCTCTCCTGCCAAAAGAGGAGGGAGCCCAGGCCAGATAGATTGTTGAAAGGGGGGGGGGGTCCTCATGCTTTGGGGGCCTAGGAGATGTATGTGCATGTGTGTGTGTGTGCATGTGAGAGAGGAAGAAAGCGCGTGATGCAGCCACCCGTGTCCGCCGCTGCCTCTGCCTCTGTCAAGCGGGCACGTCTCACCCGGCACCTCGGCAGCACGCAGGGACACCCGTCAGTCCCAATTAAGGCTGAGGTCTCCTCTGTGCTGCGTGTGGGGAGGGGAGGGGGCCGGTCCTTGCACACACAGAGAGGCAGGCAGAGATAGAGAGGAGGGAGAAACATGGAGGAGAAGGTCAAGCGAGGTGGAAGAGCAGCAGGGTTGAGACAGAAAGGGGGGGGGGGCTCTTGCTGCAGACCCCAGGCTCCTCCAAGTAGGAGGCAGAAGACCCCTCCCCACTTAGGCAAGGGCTGGGCCCTCTGCTGCCACAGAGGGGGTCCGCAGACATTGCTGGGGGGCTACCAAGGTCAGGAAAGGGGCCAAATAGTCGGTCTCTTGACCAAGGGGATGGCTCCCCAATGCCACTAAAGCAGCCCTGGGCAAACTTTGTAACTTGGGAACCGCATGCTAGTACTCCCTGCTAAGAGGACTGGCTGCCCATTGATGGAAGGGAAGGAAGGAAGGAAGGAAGGAAAGAGAGAAGGAAGGAAGGACGAAAGGGAGGAAGGAAAGGATGGAAGGAGAAAGAGGGAGAGAAGGAAGGAGGAAGGAAAGTGAGAAGGAAGAAAGACAAAAGGGAAGGAAGGAAAGAAGGGGAGAGAAGGAGGGAAGAGAAGAAGGAAGGATGAAAGTGTGGAATGAAATGGACGGAGGGAGAAAGAGGGAAGGAAGGAAGGGAAGGAGGGAAGGAGGAAAAAGAGAAGGAAGGAAAGATAAAAGGGAGGAAGGGAAGGAAGGAAGCAGAAGGGAAGAGAGGGAAGGAGGGAGGAAATAGGGAAAGAAGGAATGACAAAATGGAAGGAAGGAAGGATGAAAGAGTGGAAGGATGTAGGGAAGGGAACGAAGAAGGAAAGAGAGAAGGAAGAAAGGAAAAACAGGAAAGAAGGAGAAAGAGGGAGAAAGGAAGGAAGGGAATGGAGGGAGAAATAGGGAGGAAGGAAGGAAGGAAGGGAAGGGAAGGAGGAAAAAAGAGAAGGAAGGAAAGGTAAAAGGGAGGGAGGGAAGGAGGGAGGGAAGAGGGAAGAAAGGAAAGACAAATGGGAGGGAAGGAAAGATGAAAGGAAGAAAGGGAACGAAGAAGAAAAGAGAGTAGAAAGAAAGACAAAAGGGAAGGGAGGAAAAGGGAGAAAGAGGGAGAGGGGGAGGAAAGAGGGAAGGATGAAAGGGTGGAAGGGAATCGAGGGAGGGAAAAAGAGGAAGGGAAGGAAGGGAAGGTGGAAAAAAGAGAGAAAGAAGGAAAGGTAAAAGGGAGGGAAGGAAGGAAGAAGGAAGGAAGGAAGAAGATGGAGAGAAGGAAGGAAGGGCAGGAGGAAGGAAAGAGAGAAAGAAGGAAAGGTAAAAGGGAGGGAAGGAGGAAGGAAGGCGGAAGTAAGGAGGGAGGAAGGAAGAAGGAAGGAAGAAGATGGAGAGAAGGAAGGAAGGGCAGGAGGAAGGAAAGAGAAAAGAAATGAAAAATAAAAGAGTGAGGGAAGGAAGGACGAGAGGGTGGAAGCGAAGGAGAAAGAAGGAGGGAAGGAGGAAGGAAAGAGAGGAGGGAAGGAGAAAGAAGGAAGGAAAGAGAGAAGAAAGGAAGGATAGGATGATGAGAGACAGTAGGGTCTGAGAAAAGAGCCCAAAGGGCTTGGGTTTGCCTATACCTGTACTAAAGAGTTATAGCACAAGCATGGGCAAATGGTGGCCCTCCAGGTGTTTTGGACTTCAACTCCCACCATTCCTAACAGCTTTGGCCCTTTTCCTTTTCCCTTTTCCATTTAAGCTGCTGAGGGGGAAAAGGAAAGGGCCGGAGACTGTTAGGAATGGTGGGAGTTGAAGTCCAAAACAAACCTATGGCCCTGGTCATGGAGACAAAGCCACAACAGAGTCCTGCTGCTGGACACAGAAGCCTTCTCTCCCCAGCTTCCTGTCCCTGAGGCCTCACCTGTAAATGACGCAAGCACAGTCCCGGCACGTGCCACAGTTGGCAACATCTTGCCCCGTCCGGTAAGAGCAGCGCCTGCAAGAGAGGCAATGGACACACAAGGGGGTCAGCAGTTTGGAGGTACTTGCTCCCCATCCTTGCATCCCATGGCATCTCGAACCCAGGGCCCGGAAGCCGGTTGTCCCCGGAAAACAAGTGCAAGAGGCAAGGAAGAAGGCACCTTGTCAGGTTTCACAATGTATTGTAATGTAATATAGCTGAGTCATGCACTGCTAATGGGCTTCTATTGGAAATGCTGAGTCATGCATTAACTGTATATAGGGAGTCATTTGGGGAATGTGTTCTGGCCTAGTCCAGGTGATTGTGAATGATGCAATCCTGGGTCTGAGTTAAGTTAATGAGTTGGGAACCAATCAGAGATTGCTATGTGTAATTGTATAGAATTGTATATAAGGAAGTCATGTACAGTGTAGTCTCTCTCCTTGTGCTGTGATGTTGTTCGTCGAAGGCTATATGTAATTAAAAGAACCTGTCTGCTAAGACAAGATATAACTGTATGCTGCGGTAAGTTTGTAATATCATCTAGACTGGGGCCAGGCATGTGCTCAAGTGTATGTGAAAGGTTCCAGAGTGACTGCAGGCTGTGGGACCAGTCGACTGAAAATACTGTGCAGGAAGAAGCTACTGGAAAGCGTCGAAGTTGTGCAACTGATCTGCTGCTGAATTGTGAAGTTGATCTCAACACACCTTCTGGATCCGAACTTCAGTGGAGGGAAAGTAGTGCCCTCCCAGAATCCCTTCTAGTGCCTGCCCCCCCCCCCCCCCGGTCCCCTTTCAAGGAGGCCACAGGTGTGCATCTGACAATAAAGTTGTCCTATTGTATTTTACAACACTACGAAAAGGAAATAACAGAAAAATGCTGGCAATCAAAGGAAGGAGGAAGTCTGTGATCAAGGCCTCTTCGTCATAGAGGATGGAGCAACAGCAACCCCCTGTGGCCGCAATTGAACACAACCTCCAAGACGCCGAAGTTGGGAAAAATGCTGATGTAATACTCTGTTTCCCCAAAAATAGGACATCCCCTGAAAATAAGACCTAGGAGAGGTTTTGCTGAATTGCTAAATATAAGGCCTCCCCTGAAAGTAAGACCTAGCAAAGTTTTTGTATGGAAGCCAGGTATTTTTCAGTCCTTATTTTTTTGTCGTCCTGTGCGTGGGGGACAGTATATTTATTATATACTAGCTGTACCCACCACATGTTGCTGTGACCAACCTTCCCTCCCTCTTTTTCTCTTTCTTTCTTTCTTTCTTTCTTTCTTTCTTTCTTTCTCTCCTTCCTTCCTTCCTTCCTTCTCTTCTTCTTCCCTTCCTCCCTTCTTTTCTTTCCCTTCCTCTTTCCCTCCTTCCTTCCTTCTCTTCTTCTTCCCTTCCTCCCCCCCTTTTCTTTCCCTTTCCCTTTCTCTCCTTTCTCCCTTCTCTACCTATTCTTGGACTGCAACTCCCAGCAGTCCTCCTGATCAATTGATCCACCTACCTACCTTTCTCTATCTAATCTATCTATCTTATCTATCTGGAGGATTGCTGGGAGTTGCAGTCCAGGAATAAGAAATTGGAAATATGCAGGGATGGGGATGCTCTCAAAGAGATCTAAGGAGAAGAAAGATTGCAGATTGGGAGCAATTCATTTCGATCATCCTCCTCTCCTAAAGGGCCTGGTCTAGGGGATGCTGGGAGTTGTAGTCCAGAAGAGAGTGTGGATATGCTATTGGGCATTTTGTTTGCCAGGGTGAGTTGTTTTGCACCTGCGCTATAGCGGTTTTTTTTTTACTTTTTTTGGTTTGAATTGATTGAATTAATCATCCTCCTCTCCTAAAGGGCCTGGTCTAGGGGATGCTGGGAGTTGTAGTCCGGAAGAGAGTGTGGATATGCTATTGGGCATTTTGTTTGCCAGGGGAAGTTGTTTTGTGCGTGTACTATAGCGTCTTTTTGCTTTTTAGGGTTTTTTGATTTTTTGAATTATTCTTCATGGAAAAATAAGATATCCCCTGAAAATAAGACCTAGTGCAATTTTGGGAGCAAAAATTAATTATTTTCGGAGAAACTGGGCACTTCTCTCTGTTGTTTGTCCTGTCTGTTTAATGGCATTGAATGTAGAATCATAGAATCATAGAATCCAAGAGTTGGAAGAGACTTGGTGGGCCATCATCCAGTCCAACCCCATTCTGCCAAGAAGCAGGAATATTGCATTCAAATCACCCCTGACAGATGGCCACCCAGCCTCTGCTTAAAAGCTTCCAAAAAAGGAGCCTCCACCACACTCCGGGGCAGAGAGTTCCACTGCTGAACAGCTCTCACAGCCAGGAAGTTCTTCCTCATGTTCAGATGGAATCTCCTCTCTTGTAGTTTGAAGCCATTGTTCCGCATCCTAGTCTCCATGGAAGCAGAAAGGAAGCTTGCTCCCTCCTCCTCCCTGTGGCTTCTCCTCACATACTTATACATGGCTATCTCCTCTCATGCTTCTCTTCTTCAGGCTAAACATGGCCAGCTCCTTAAGCCACTCCTCATAGGGCTTGTTCTCCAGACCCTTGATCCTTTTAGTCGCCCTCCTCTGGACACATTCCAGCTTGTCAATATCTCTCTTGAATTGTGGTGCCCAGAATTGGACACAATATTCCAGGTGTGGTCTAACCAAGGCGGAATAGAGCATGGGGAGCATGACTTCCCTAGATCTAGACACTAGGCTCCTCTTGATGCAGACCAAAATCCCATTGGCTTTTTTTGCCGCCACATCACATTCCTGGCTCATGTTTAACTTGTTGTCCACGAGGACTCCAAGATCTTTTGCACACGTACTGCTCTGATGTGCTCTGTGATCTGCATCAATAGGAGCCTAGTGTCTAGATCTAGGGAAGTCATGCTACCCCTCTATTCTGTTTTGGTTAGATCACATCTGGAATATTGTGTCCAGTTCTGGGCACCACAATTCAAGAGAGATATTGACAAGCTGGAATGTGTCCAGAGGAGGGCGATTAAAAGGATCAAGGGTCTGGAGAACAAGCCCTATGAGGAGCGGCTTAAGGAGCTGGGCATGTTTAGCCTGAAGAAGAGAAGGCTGAGAGGGGATATGATAGCCATGTATAAATATGTGAGAGGAAGCCACAGGGAGGAGGAGGGAGCAGATCAAGGGTCTGGAGAACAAGCCCTATGAGGAGCGGCTTAAGGAGCTGGGCATTTTAAGCCTGGAGAAGAGAAGGCTGAGAGGGGATATGATAGCCATGTATAAATATGTGAGAGGAAGCCACAGGGAGGAGGAGGGAGCAAGCTTCTTTTCTGCTTCCCTGGAGACTAGGACGCAATGGGACAATGGCTTCAAACTACAAGAGAGGAGATTCCACCTGAACATGAGGAAGAACTTCCTGACTGTGAGAGCCGTTCAGCAGTGGAACTCTCTGCCCCGGAGTGTGGTGGAGGCTCCTTCTTTGGAAGCTTTTAAACAGAGGCTGGATGGCCATCTGTCAGGGGTGCGTTCAATGCAATATTCCTGCTTCTTGGCAGAATGGGGTTGGACTGGATGGCCCAGGAGGTCTCTTCCAACTCTTTGATTCTAGGATTCTATGATCTGCCCTGAGTCCCCATCAGGGTGAGAAGAGCAGAGTATAAATGCTGTAAACGAATAAATAAACACATTCTGTTCTATTCTCACCCGTCCCGCTGGGCCTCCTTCTTCTCGAGGTCCTGGATGACCCCCAGAAGCACCCGGATGGTCTGCTGGCTGGTCTCCAGGACTCCCTCCAGGGACCGCAGCCGGGAACGGATGTCGCCCTGCGATGCCGCCGAGTGCCCTTCCTCCTCCTCCTCCTCCTCTTGCTCTTCTGTCCTCTTGCCGATGGGCACCAGCTGCAGCAGGTTGTGGACGTGGCACAGTGCCCCGGCCGGCATCGGGGAGAGGCTACGGCACGGGATCCTGGAGGGCAGGAGGCTCTTGGGCCCCATAGGAGAGGGCTGTCGGCTTTGGAGAGGCGGGCAAGCGGCCGGCTGGGCCCCAAGGCACATGGGGGAGGCTGGTGGAGGTGGTTTCCCTGATGTGGTAGAATTTGGGGGGCTTCCACGGGGGAGCTGGGGGGCTGCCTTTTGGGGGCAGGACTCCCGGAGAAGGGGAGAGGCAGGGCGGGGGTCTCTCTGAGCGAGAGGATAAGGGGGAGGGCTGCCCCTCTGCGGCTTGCATTGCGAAGCAGGACTGAGTGGGAGACCGGGGTACGGCGGGCAAGGGCACCACGGGGGTGGCAGCCTCGAAGGGCACAGAGCGGCTCCACTTTGGGGGCACGGCTGGGTGCGAGATAAGGGGTCTGGGGGCTGGCTCTGTGCAGAGAGGCAGGCGACCTCAGGGGTGCTACCGCTGCGGAGAGGGGCCGCCCAAGAGGGTCTCCGCAGGCTGGGTGAGGTCTGGATGGCAGTGCTGGCACAGGACTTGTGGGGAGGGGGCTGTAGGAGTGGCTGTGCCTGGGGCCAACTCCTCCGGGCAGAGTTGGCCCCTAGGCGCTTGGGGGCGGCAGAGGCACAAGGGGTGTTCCGGGTGGGGGGCTCCTCGGCGGCACTGATGCTCTCCTCCAGGTCCTTGAAGCGCACTTGCAGTCGCCGTTGTGCGCGTCCCTCGGCACCCGGCGAGTCGCGTCGCAGCAGCACTGACCGCACCGTCATCGCTTTCTCCTCAGGGGCCACACTCGGGGGGCCCAAGCTGGGGCCCGCCTCCTCCTTGCTGACCATCGCGCCCCCGGCCCCCCAGCCCACCGGTCAAGGCCTGCCACGGCCCATGACCTTTTGCCCTTCCGCTCAGAGATGGGAATGAGGTAAGTCGGGGGCGCAAGGCATCTCTTGGCTGGAGAGCAGCAATGTCCAGGGTCTTGGCTGGAAGACAGGTCGGAGTCTGGAGGGTCATCGCTGGTATGGGCCCAATTGCAGCCCCATGGTCAACCACAGGCCCCAGTCGCTTTCTCAGAGTCTGAAAGGCTGGCCATCACTGGTTAGGAGAGGACTCTCGACTGGCCGGTGAAGAGGATGGGAGGCAGGGGCAGCCATCGTCCTCAGGGGGGCTTTGGTCACTCGTAGGGCAGGGAAGAGTCCGGATGTCACTGCTGGACCATGACCGTTCCCACCAGAAGTCGGACCTACAGAGAAGAGAAGCCACCATGTCAATGAGGTTCCCTCAACCATCACAATGGCCCTTTATAGGAACAATCCTGTATTTCCCAAATTATGTGTTGCATTTCATCCCTGGATTGCACAAGTCTCTTGTGTCATCAAGTCTCCAGTCCTAAGAAGAACGGCCTGCCTCAGGGGAGCGTGCTTGCTCCATCCATGTTCAACATCTACACAAATGACCAGCCACTGCCAGAAGAGACAGAGAGTTTCACCTATGCTGATGATCGTGCCATCACTGCTCAAGCAGGGAGCTTTGAGACGGATATCACAAAGGACGACCACCTCACCCGCCTCATAAGAAACCTGCTACAAAACAGGAGCTTTTTTGTTGAGTTCCAGGGCCAGAGAAGCAGATGGCGGACACAGAAGAACGGCCTGCCTCGGGGGAGTGTGCTTGCTCCATCCATGTTCAACATCTACACAAATGACCAGCCACTGCCAGAAGAGACAGAGAGTTTCACCTATGCTGATGATCGTGCCATTACCGCTCAAGCAGGGAGCTTTGAGATGGTTGAACAGAAGCTCTCCGAAGCTCTAGGTGCCCTTACTGCCTATTACAGGGAAAACCAGCTGATCCCTAATCCATCTGAAACACAGACATGTGCTTTTCACCTGAAGAACAGACAAGCATCCCGAGCTCTGAGGATTATTACCTGGGAAGGAATCCCACGGGAGCATTGCAGCACACCCAAATACCTAGGAGTCACTCTGGACTGTGCTCTGACCTACAAGAAGCACTGCCTGAACATAAAGCAAAAAGTGGGCGCTAGAAAAAACATCATACGAAAGCTGACTGGCACAACCTGGGGATCACAACCAGACACAGTGAAGACATCTGCCCTTGCGCTGTGCTACTCTGCTGCTGAGTATGCATGCCCAGTGTGGAACACATCTCACCACAATAAAACAGTAGATGTGGCTCTTAATGAGACATGCCGCATTATCATGGGGTGCCTGCGCCCTACACCACTGGAGAAATTACACTGCTTAGCCGGTATCGCACCACCTGACATCCGCCGGGAAGTAGCAGCCAATAGTGAAAGGACCAAGGCAGAGACATCTCCAGCTCATCCCTTGTTTGGGTATCAGCCAGCACGTCAACAACTTAAATCTAGAAATAGTTTTCTAAGATCTACAGAGACACTCACTGGAACATCTCAGCAAGCGAGAGTCCAAAAGTGGCAGGCCCAAACCCAGCACCTCAATCCGTGCGTAATACCAGATGAGAGATTCCCTCTTGGGCACACAGAGGACTGGGAGACTTGGAAGGCTCTGAACAGACTGCGCTCTGGCACCACGAGATGCAGAGCCAACCTTCAGAAATGGGACCACAAAGTGGAATCCACGACATGCGAGTGCGGAGAAGAGCAAACCACTGACCACCTGCTGCAATGCACCCTGAGCCCTGCCACATGATGCACAAGGGAGGACCTTCTTGCGGCAACACCAGAGGCACTCCAAGGGGCCAGAGACTGGTCAAAGGACATTTAATCAGCTACCAAGTTTGCAAAATTTGTGTTTTGTCTGTTTGTTTGCTTTGTTCTGTTAGAAATGTAATATAATGGACTGGTTGCTCTGACACAACAAATAAATCCCAACAACCAGTCTCCCCAAGTGGGCCCATCAGAGGCCTTTGCTGCCCCCACAAAGAGACTGAATGCCACAAAAGGGGGGTTGCCACCAAAAAGGCTCTGCTACTGCCTGACTTCCTTCCTAGAGGGCCGTGCTGGAGGAAGTGGGTCAGCCGAAGTGTCCGACTCGCTCCGTCCCCACACCTACCGCCCTCGGTGGAGTAAGGCTACCCCTTTAAGAGAGGCTGGAGCAGGATTACAAAACAGAAAGAGACCCGCTTTGATCTCTCTGCAAAGGAAAAAAGAAGGCAACTGGAAAAGCAGCCCCTTCAGCATAAACAGGGGATGAGTCGCAGCAAACGCCAGCCAAGCGGAAGCCAACGCTAAGAATAGCAGCTTAGCAGCCGATGCCGCCTCCGCCACTGCATAGCCTTCCTTCAGGGGGGCAAAGGCAGCTCAATGGGGATTTGGGGAGGGGGAGATAGATAGGCCTGAAGAGACCCTTATGTGTGTCCCACTCCCACCTTCAGCTGTTGCCTTCTTGCAAACATGGCCCTTGCCTCCTGCCTGCTTGCCACATGCCACCAACGCCTGCCTCGAGCCGCCAGTTCAGGTCTTTGCAAGCAGACCGGTCCCAGGCCGTTCCCTTTTGAGCAAGTGCTCCGCTTGACCGTCAAATGTCACTTTCTGTTTGATGGGATCCTTTGAGAGCTGCACGTGGATGCTTTTGGCTCACACTTGCAAGATAATTGGGTGCCGGCTGCAGACGGGGACACACAAGGACACCCTCCAGAACCACCCGTGAAGAAGTTGCAACTTTGGCCATCTCTCCGGGTGTTTTGGACTTCAACTCCCACCATTCCTCAGCCTCAGCCCCCTTCCTTTCCCCCCTCAGCGGCTTAAGTGTTGCTTATGAGCCCAACAGTCAGTTTGACTATGGTTATGGGCCCAGCACTCAGCTTAACTTTGGTTATGGGCCCAGCACTCAGATTAATACCGCCCTGAGTCGCCTTCGGGCTGAAATGGGTGAGATAGAAATAATGTAAATAAATAAATTAACTATGATTATGGGCCCAGCACTCAGCTTCACTTTGGTTATGGGCCCAGCACTCAGCTTGACTATGGTTATGGGCCCAGCACTCAGCTTCACTTTGGTTATGGGCCCAGCACTCAGCTTCACTTTGGTTATGGGCCCAGCACTCAGCTTCACTTTGGTTATGGGCCCAGCACTCAGCTTGACTATGGTTATGGGCCCAGCACTCAGCTTCACTTTGGTTATGGGCCCAGCACTCAGCTTGACTATGGTTATGGGCCCAGCACTCAGCTTCACTTTGGTTATGGGCCCAGCACTCAGCTTGACTATGGTTATGGGCCCAGCACTCAGCTTCACTTTGGTTATGGGCCCAGCACTCAGCTTGACTATGGTTATGGGCCCAGCACTCAGCTTCACTTTGGTTATGGGCCCAGCACTCAGCTTGACTATGGTTATGGGCCCAGCACTCAGCTTCACTTTGGTTATGGGCCCAGCACTCAGCTTGACTAAGGTTATGGCCCCAGCACTCAGCTTCACTTTGGTTATGGGCCCAGCACTCAGCTTGACTATGGTTATGGGCCCAGCACTCAGCTTCACTTTGGTTATGGGCCCAGCACTCAGCTTGACTATGGTTATGGGCCCAGCACTCAGCTTCACTTTGGTTATGGGCCCAGCACTCAGCTTGACTATGGTTATGGGCCCAGCACTCAGCTTCACTTTGGTTATGGGCCCAGCACTCAGCTTGGCTATGGTTATGGGCCCAGCACTCAGCTTCACTTTGGTTATGGGCCCAGCACTCAGCTTAACTATGGTTATGGGCCCAGCACTCAGCATAAATAGAAGTTGGCAACAAAATAAGGAGAAAAGAGACCTTGTTCACAAGGAAGGAAAGGAGGAAGGGAGGGAGGCAGGAAGGAAGGAAGAGAGGGAGGGAGGGAGGAGAGAAGGAGAGAAGGAAGGAAGGGGAGAGGTAAAGAAGGAAGGAAGGGAGGGAGGGAGGGAGGAAAGGGAGAGGGAAGGAAGGAAGGGAGGGAGGGAGTGAGGAAGGGGAGAGAGAAAGAAAGAAAGAAAGTAGAGGAGAGAAGGAAAGAAGGAAGGAAGTGGAGAGGTAAAGAAGGAAAGAAGGAAGGAGGGAAGGAAGGAAGGAAGCGGAGAAGGAAAGAAGGGAGGGAGGGAGGGAGGGAGGGAGGGAGGGAGGAAAGGGAGACGGAAAGAAGGAAGGAAGGAAGGAAGGAAGGGGGAGGGAAAAAAGGAAAGAAGGAAGGAAGGGGAGAGGGAAAAGGAAGGAAGGAAGGAAGGGAGGGAGGGAGGGAGGGAGGGAGGGAGGGAGGGGGGGAGAGGTAAAGAAGGAAGGAGAGAAGGAAGGAAGGAAGGAAGGAAGGAAGGAAGGAAGGAAGGAAGGAGAGAAGGAAAGAAGTGAGGGAGGGAGGGAGGAAGGGAGGAAAGGGAGAGGGAAGGGAGGAAGGAAGGAAGGAAGGAAGGGGAGAGGGAAAGAAGGAATGAAGGAAGGAAGGGGAGAGGGAAAGAAGGAAGGAAGGAGAAAAGGGAGGAAGGAAGGAAAGGGTTAACTTTGGTTATAGGGCCAGCACTCAGCATAACTTTGGTTATGGGCCCAGCACTCAGCTTAATTTGGTTATGGGCCCAGCACTCAGCTTAACTTTGGTGATGGGCCTAGCACTCCACTTTGTTTATGGGCCCAACACTCAGATTAACGATGGTTATGGGCCCAGCACTCAGCTTAACTTTGGTTATGGGCCCAGCACACAGCTTAACTATGGTTATGGGCCCAGCACACAGCTTAACTATGGTTATGGGCCCAGCACACAGCTTGACTATGGTTATGGGCCCAGCACACAGCTTAACTATGGTTATGGGCCCAGCACACAGCTTAACTTTGGTTATGGGCCCAGCACTCAGCTTAACTTTGGTTATGGGCCCAGCACTCAGCTTAACTATGGTTATGGGCCCTGGGCACAGCTTAACTATGGTTATGGGCCCAGCACTCAGCTTAACCTTGGTTATGGGCCCAGCACTCAGCTTAACTATGGTTATGGGCCCAGCACTCAGCTTAACTTTGGTTATGGGCCCAGCACTCAGCTTAACTTTGGTTATGGGCCCTGGGCACAGCTTAACTATGGTTATGGGCCCAGCACACAGCTTAACTATGGTTATGGGCCCAGCACACAGCTTAACTATGGTTATGGGCCCAGCACACAGCTTAACTATGGTTATGGGCCCAGCACACAGCTTAACTATGGTTATGGGCCCAGCACACAGCTTAACTTTGGTTATGGGCCCAGCACTCAGCTTAACTATGGTTATGGGCCCAGCACACAGCTTAACTATGGTTATGGGCCCAGCACTCAGCTTAACTTTGGTTATGGGCCCAGCACACAGCTTAACTATGGTTATGGGCCCAACACACAGCTTAACTATGGTTATGGGCCCAGCACACAGCTTAACTATGGTTATGGGCCCAACACACAGCTTAACTATGGTTATGGGCCCAGCACTCAGCTTAACTTTGGTTATGGGCCCAGCACACAGCTTAACTATGGTTATGGGCCCAACACACAGCTTAACTATGGTTATGGGCCCAGCACTCAGCTTAACTTTGGTTATGGGCCCAGCATGCAGCTTAACTTTGGTTATGGGCCCAGCACTCAGCTTAACTATGGTTATGGGCCCAGCACTCAGCTTAACTTTGGTTATGGGCCCAGCACTCAGCTTAACTATGGTTATGGGCCCAGCACACAGCTTAACTATGGTTATGGGCCCAGCACTCAGCTTAACTTTGGTTATGGGCCCAGCACTCAGCTTAACTATGGTTATGGGCCCAGCACTCAGCTTCACTTTGGTTATGGGCCCAGCACACAGCTTAACTATGGTTATGGGCCCAGCACACAGCTTAACTATGGTTATGGGCCCAGCACGCAGCTTAACTTTGGATATGGGCCCAGCACTCAGCTTAACTATGGTTATGGGCCCAGCACTCAGCTTAACTTTGGTTATGGGCCCAGCACACAGCTTAACTATGGTTATGGGCCCAACACACAGCTTAACTATGGTTATGGGCCCAGCACTCAGCTTAAGCAGCTGAGGGGGGGAAAGGAAAAGGCCTTAGGCTATTAGGAATGGTGGGAGGTGAAGTCCAAAACACCTGGAGGGAGGGCCAAAGTTGGCCCAAGCCTGCTTTAGCCAGTCCTTGACTCACAAAAGCAGGGAAAGCAATGCAATGGCCCATTGAGGGAACCATTGCTGGATGTACATTCCTACTCTGCCATGGAGTACAATCCCCTCAGGATCATTGCAATCCTCTTCCAGGGAAGCAAACAATGCTTGGAATCCCACACCAAGGATTGCATAGGGCTCTCATTCATGGCATCCCAACAGATTGACAGCAACTTGGCAGCAGTTCACAACAACACTTATAGAATCCTAGAGTTGGAAGGGTCTCCAAGGGCCATCCAGTCCAACCCCGTTCCGCCAAGAAGCAGGGAAATTGCATTCAAAGCACCCCCGACAGATGGCCATCCAGCCTCTGTTTCAAAGCCTCCAAAGAAGGCGCCTCCACCACACTGAATCATAGAATCCTAGTCTTGGCAGAGACCTTGTGGGCTGGGATTGCAAAGCGATGGGAGTTGCAATACCTGCACTCCCTTCCTAAGACCATTACAACTGCCAACAATGATGGATCAGGACCACAATTTACACAGAGAGACCACATGACCCACTCTACATCCTGGTGCGGTTTGGAAGAATTTGACCATGGATGATGGGACTTGCAGTCACTTCACTCACTTCCTGAGACCACTGAGACTACTGAGACCTCCTTTTCTCCTTCCTGAGACCAATGACTGATCAAGACCAAACTTGGCACACAGAGTCCCCATGACCCACTCTACATCCTGGTGCACTTTCAAGGAGGACAGACCATGGATGATGGGACTTCAAGTACCTCCACTCCCTTACCAAGACTGCTGCAACCGTCATCTAATGTCCGTTCAAAACTAAACTTGGCCCACAGAGCCCCCATGACCCACTCTACATCCTACTGCGGTTTGGAGTAGGGCATACCATGGATGATGGGACTTGAAGTACCTCTACTCACTTTCTGAGACTGCTGTGACCTTTAACAATGACTGAAAAACACCAAACTTGACACATAGACCTCTCATGACCCACTTTACGCCCTGGTGTGGTTTGACTGTGGATCGAGCATGGATTATGGGAGTTGCAGTACCTTCACTCACTTCCTGAAACCGCAGTGACACTCATCCAAATACCAATAAAGACCAAACTTGGCACGGAGAGCCCCCATGGCCAACTCAACATTCTGGTGATGTTTGAGGGAGACTATGGATGACGGGACTTGCAGTACCTTAACTCACTTTCTGAGACTGCGGTGACCCTCATCCAATGACTGATCAAGACCAAACTTAACACAGAGAGCCTCCATGACCCACTCTCCATCCTGGTGCAGTTTAGAGGAGGATGAACCACAGATGATGGGACTCGCAGTACCTTCACTAACTTCCTGAGACCACTGCGAGCCATATAAATAACTGATAAAGACCAACCTTGATATACAATTCCTTTCTCAAATAACCCGGGCAACGCCGGGTCCCCAAGCTAGTAATAATAATAAAAACTTTATTTATACCCCGCCACCATCTCCCCATTGGGGACTCGGGGCAGCTTCCATGGGGCCAAGCCCACACAACAAATTACAACAGAATAAAACCGAAAACGCAAACAATAAACAACAACATCATCATAATTACAAACACATATGAATACATAATAATATAAAATTACAATAAACACAATCACAATGACATTGGGTGGGCTACATGCAATGGTTGAAAGAAAACTAATTAAAAACTAATTAAAAACTCGAGTGAGATGGGAGAAGCAGGTTATTTGGGGAAGAGGGCTCATTAAAACGGGCTTTGTGGAATTAAGCTTTCCTATACTCCAATGACAGGTGGATACTCCTTTCCTGTAGTTTGAAGACACAATCCAAGCCCTCCTGACAGATGTACATCTAACCTCTGCTTGAAAACACCTAGAGATGGAGACTCACTACCTCTGAGGATGCTTGCCATAGATGCAGGCGAAACGTCAGGAGAGAATGCCTCTAGACCATGGCCATATAGCCCGAAAAAACCTACAACAACCCACCAGAGGCGGTCGCATAATATCCCACTTTGAGGCAGGACTGGTCAAAACAATTCTAGAGACTGAAAAGATGAGGGAGGGAGGGAGGGAGGGAGGGAGGGATCCCAGAGGTCATCCAGCCCAACCCTCTTCTTTCTGCAGGTAGGGAGGCACCATCCAAGCCTTCCCGACAGACAACCATGCAGCCCCTGCTTCAGAATCACAAGAGAATCATAGAATCATAGAATCCTAGAGTTGGAAGAGACCTCCTGGGCCATCCAGTCCAACCCCATTCTACCAAGAAGCAGGAATATTGCATTCAAATCACCCCTGACAGATGGCCATCCAGCCTCTGCTTAAAAACCTCCAAAGAAGGAGCCTCCACCACACTCCGGGGCAGAGAGTTCCACTGCTGAACAGCTCTCACAGGCATAGAATCATAGAATCATAGCATCCTAGAGTTGGAAGAGACCTCCTGGGCCATCATCCAGTCCAACCCCATTCTGCCAAGAAGCAGGAATATTGCATTCAAAGCACCCCTGACAGATGGCCACCCAGCCTCTGTTTCAAAGCTTCCAAAGAAGGAGATTCCTGGACAGGAATGGGCAAATTTCGTCCTTCTAGGTGTTTTGGACTCCAACTCCCACTTTCCTCCAGCCTTGAGAAGGTGCTGCTTCCAGGATTCATGGGGTTGGAGACCCCCTCCCCCAAAAGGAGCCCTCCCTCGCCTTCCCACGGTTACCCACGCGAAACTCTCCGGAGCGAAGTTCTGCCGCCGCCGCCGCCGCTGCGCCTTCAGCCGGGATTGCGAAGGGAAGCAGCAGCGTGGGGAGGGAGACTCGCGTGTCTGTGGAGGGCAGGGCTTTGAGGGGGGCGGGGCCTGCGAGGGGAGGGGGAGAAGGGGAGGGCGGGGGAGGGACCCTCAGCTAGCCTTGGGCTGCGACTCCCCAGCACACATGGAAAGCACAAGAATGGCCATCAGGCAGCTTCATGGGGTAACATTAGGAAATGTGGACCATTTCTGCTCCCTTGGCAGCCACCTCTCCACCAAAGTCAACATTGACACTGAAATTCACCACCGCCTGAGCTCTGCGAGTGCAGCATTTTTCCGAATGAAGCAGAGAGTGTTTGAGGACCGGGACATCCGTAGGGAGACCAAGGTGCTTGTCTATAAAGCTATTGTCCTCCCAACCCTGATATACGCCTGCGAGACATGGACTGTCTACAAACATCAAGACTGAAATACAACACCGCCTGAGCTCTGCGAGTGCAGCAATTTTCCGAATGAAGCAGAGAGTGTTTGAGGACCGGGACATCCGTAGGGAGACCAAGGTGCTTGTCTATAAAGCTATTGTCCTCCCAACCCTGCTATACACCTGCGAGACATGGACTGTCTACAAACATCAAGACTGAAATACAACACCGCCTGAGCTCTGCGAGTGCAGCAATTTTCCGAATGAAGCAGAGAGTGTTTGAGGACCGGGACATCCGTAGGGATACCAAGGTGCTTGTCTATAAAGCTATTGTCCTCCCAACCCTGCTATACACCTGCGAGACATGGACTGTCTACAAACATCAAGACTGAAATACAACACCGCCTGAGCTCTGCGAGTGCAGCATTTTTCCGAATGAAGCAGAGAGTGTTTGAGGACCGGGACATCCGTAGGGAGACCAAGGTGCTTGTCTATAAAGCTATTGTCCTCCCAACCCTGCTATACACCTGCGAGACATGGACTGTCTACAAACATCAAGACTGAAATACAACACCGCCTGAGCTCTGCGAGTGCAGCAATTTTCCGAATGAAGCAGAGAGTGTTTGAGGACCGGGACATCCGTAGGGATACCAAGGTGCTTGTCTATAAAGCTATTGTCCTCCCAACCCTGCTATACACCTGCGAGACATGGACTGTCTACAAACATCAAGACTGAAATACAACACCGCCTGAGCTCTGCGAGTGCAGCATTTTTCCGAATGAAGCAGAGAGTGTTTGAGGACCGGGACATCCGTAGGGAGACCAAGGGGCTTGTCTATAAAGCTATTGTCCTCCCAACCCTGCTATACACCTGCGAGACATGGACTGTCTACAAACATCAAGACTGAAATACAACACCGCCTGAGCTCTGCGAGTGCAGCATTTTTCCGAATGAAGCAGAGAGTGTTTGAGGTCCAGGACATCCGTAGGGAAACCAAGGGGCTTGTCTATAAAGCTATTGTCCTCCCAACCCTGATATACGCCTCCAAGACGTGGACTGTCTACAAACATCAAGACTGAAATACAACACCGCCTGAGCTCTGCGAGTGCAGCATTTTTCTAAATGAAGCAGAGAGTGTTTGAGGACCGGGACATCCGTAGGGATACCAATATGCTTGTCTATAAAGCTATTGTCCTCCCAACCCTGCTATACACCTGCGAGACATGGACTGTCTACAAACATCAAGACTGAAATACAACACCGCCTGAGCTCTGCGAGTGCAGCATTTTTCCGAATGAAGCAGAGAGTGTTTGAGGTCCAGGACATCCGTAGGGAGACCAAGGGGCTTGTCTATAAAGCTATTGTCCTCCCAACCCTGATATACACCTGCGAGACATGGACTGTCTACAAACATCAAGACTGAAATACAACACCGCCTGAGCTCTGCGAGTGCAGCATTTTTCCGAATGAAGCAGAGAGTGTTTGAGGTCCAGGACATCCGTAGGGAGACCAAGGGGCTTGCCTATAAAGCTATTGTCCTCCCAACCCTGCTATACACCTGCGAGACATGGACTGTCTACAAACATCAAGACTGAAATACAACACCGCCTGAGCTCTGCGAGTGCAGCATTTTCCCGAATGAAGCAGAGAGTGTTTGAGGACCGGGACATCCGTAAGGAGACCAAGGGGCTTGATCCCTCCTTGGACAAGTAAGATGGTCTTCCATGATGGATTTCCTTGTGGATTCGTAGGTGGCTGTGGAGCCCTACACTTGATCTGCATCTTCTCCCACAGTGAGGGCATTGGTTTCCAGGTGGAAGGCGGTCCCGGTCGGGGTTGGCTTGACGCACCTTCCTTCTGGCACATTTCTCTTTTTCACCCTCCACTCGTGCCTCCTTGAATTCTGCAGCACTGCTGGTCACAGCTGACCTCCTGCTGGAGCAGTCAAGGGCCAGGGCTTCCCAGTTCTCAGTGTCTATGCCAGAGATTTTAAGGTTGGCTTTGAGCCCATCTTTCAGTCTCTTTTCCTGCCCGTCAACGTTCCATTTTCCATTCTTAAGTTCGGAGTAGAGCAACTGCTTTGGGAGACGGTGGTCAGGCATCCGGACAACGTGGCCGGCCCAGCGGAGTTGATGGCAGAGGACCATCGCTTCAATGCTGGTGGTCTTTGCTTCTTCCAGCACGCTGACATTTGTCCACTTGTCTTCCCAAGATATTTGCAGGATTTTCTGGAGGCAGCGCTGATGGAATTGTTCCAGGAGTTGCATGTGATGTCTGTAGACAGTCCACGTTTTGCAGGCATAGAGCAGGGTTGGGAGGACAATAGCTTTATAAACAACCTCCTTGGTCTCCTTACGGATGTCCTAGTCCTCAAACACTCTCTGCTTCATTCGGGAAAATGCTGCACTCGCAGAGCTCAGGTGGTGTTGTATTTTGGTGTCGATGTTGACTTTGGTGGAGAGGGGGCTGCCAAGGGGAGCGGAAATGATCAACATTTTCTAATGTTACACCATTAAGCTGTATCTCTGGCATTGGGGAGGGGATGGCAGGTGTCTTCTGCTGGAACAGCACCTTGGTTTTTTCAATGTTCAATGAGAGGCCGAGCTTCTCGTATGCTTCTGCAAAGGTGTTTAGAGTGGCTTGTACATCTTCTGAATGTGCATAGACGACGTTATCATCAGCATACTGGAGTTCTATAACAGATGTTGTTGTAACCTTGGTTTTGGCTTTCAGTCTGCTGGGGTTGAATAGCTTGCCATCTATCCGATAGATGATTTCCACTCCGGTGGGAAGCTTCCCATCAACAAGGTGGAGTATCATACCGATGAAGATGGAGAATAAGGTTGGGGCAATAACACATCATCCTTGTTTGATACTCTGTAGATTTCTAAGATCTACAGAGACACTCGCTGGAACCCCTCAGCAAGCGAGAGTCCAAAAGTGGCAGGCTCAAACCCAGCACCTCAACCAATGGCTGATACCAAATGAGAGACTCCCCCCTGGGCACACAGAAGACTGGGCGACTTGGAAGGCGCTGAACAGACTGCGCTCTGGCACCACGAGATGCAGAGCCAACCTCAAGAAATGGGGCCACAAAGTGGAATCCTCGGCATGCGAGTGTGGAGAGGAGCAAACCACTGACCACCTGCTGCAATGCAACTTACATGTACAATGGAGGACCTTCTTGCGGCAACACCGGAGGCACTCCAAGGGGCCAGCTACTGCTCAAAGGACATTTAATCAACTACCAAGCTTGATTAAATGTGTTTTGTTTGTTTGTTTGTTAGAAAATGCCATACAACTGTTTGGTTTGCTCCTGACACGATACATAAATAAATACCACAACATGAGGAACTGTTTTCAGGGGTGGCAGCATTGGGAAGGTTGAGAAACACTGATTTATAGAATTATTTAATTGGAAGGGACTCCCAAAGGTCATCCAGCCCAACCCCCTTCCTTCTCCCATCCAGACAGGCACAATCAAAGCCTTCCTGACAGATGGGCAGCCAGCCAGAGAAGGGGACTCCATTGTGCTCCCAGGAAGCGACACATTCCATTGCCAAACAGCCATAAACACAGCTGGGAAATTAATAGACAAGACTAAGACTCTGTTCCAAGAGGGTGGGGCTTCGAGGACAAACCTGCGATGTGATTGGCTGGCCGAAAGAGGGGCGGGGCCTCGAGTAATAGCCAGGTGTGAGTGACGTCATGGAATGGGTGGAGCGCCAGGCCGGAAGTGGAGCTGCTTTCCCCTTCTGCGATTGGCCAAGACGCGCTGCGGGGGAAGAGGGGGGCTGCGTCACGAGGAGGGGCGGGGCCAAGGCGCCTCACGGAGAAGGCGGAAGCGGAGACCCACCGGAAGCGAGGCAGGGGTGGGTCTCACCTGGGGAAAAGGCCGGAAGCAGCCCCCCCCTCTTTACCTGCCTCCACCTGTTGGGCGTAGGAAGGGGCTGCACTTCCGCCTCCTTCTGCATCCCCCTCCTTTTCCTTCCTTTCCCCTTCCTCTTCCGCCTTCTCTTCCCATCTTCCTGCTTCTTCTTCCCCTTCTTCTTCTTCTTCTTCCAACCCACTTCCTCCTTTTTTCCCCTTCCTCTTCCGCCTTCTCTTCCCATCCTCCTTCTTCCTCTCCTCTTCTTTTTCCTCCTTCCTTTTCTTCCTCTTCCTCCTTTCCTTCCTTTCCCCTTTCTCTTCCTCCTTCTCTTCCCATCCTCCTGCTTCTTCTTCCCCTTCTTCTTCCTACCCACTTCCTCCTTTTTCTCCCCTTCCTCTTCTTCTCTTCCCATCCCCCTGCTTCTTCTTCCCCTTCTTCCCCTTCTTCCCCTTCTTCCTCTTCTTCTTCTTCTTCTTCTTCTTCTTCCCTACTTCCTTTTTCTCCTCTTCCTCCTTCTCTTCCCATCCTCTCACTTCTTCCCCTTCTTCCTAACCACTTCCTCCTTTTTCTCCCCTTCCTCCTTCTCTTCCCATCCTCCTGCTTCTTCTTCCCCTTCTTCTTCCTCCTACCCACTTCCTCCTTCTTCTCCCCTTCCTCCTTCTCTTCCCATCCTCCTGCCTCTTCTTCCTCTTCTTCTTCCTACCCACTTCCTCCTTTTCCTCCTTCTCTTCCCATCCTCCTACTTCTTCCCTTTCTTCTTCTTCCTTCCCACTTCCTCTTTTTCTCCTCTTCCTCCTTTTCTTCCCATCCTCCTGCTCCTTCTTCCCCTTCTTCTTCTTCCTACCCACTTCCTCCTTTTTCTCCCCTTCGTCTTCCTCCTTCTCTTCCCATCATCCTACTTCTTCCCCTTCTTCCTAACCACTTCCTCCTTTTTCTCCCCTTCCTCTTCCTCCTTCTCTTCCCTTCCTCCTGCTTCTTATTCCCCTTCTTTTTCCTACCGACTTCCTCCTTTTTCTCCCCTTCCTCTTCCTCCTTCCCTGCATCCTTCCTTTACTTCCTCCTCCTCTTCTATCTTCTCCTTTCTCTCCTCACCTCCTCCTGTTTCTTCTTCCCCTTCTCCTTCCTCCTTGTTTTTCTTCTCCTTCCTCCTCTTCCTTTATTTCCTCCTTCTCTTCCTCCTAACCCCCTTCCCTGCATCTCACAAGTTTTCCTTCCTTCTCTCTCCCCTCCTTCCTATTCCTATTTCCTCTCGTTTTCCTTCCTTCTCTCTCCCCTCCTTCCTCTTCTTATTTCCTCTATTTCTCTTCAAGTTTTCCTTCCTCCTCTCTCCCCTCCTTCCTCTTCCTATTTCCTCTATTTCCTCTCATTTTCCTTCCTTCTTTCTCCCCTCCTTCCTCTTCCTATTTTATTTCCTCTCAAGTTTTCCTTCCTTCTCTCTCCCCTCTTTCCTCTTCCTATTTCCTCTATTTCCTCTCATTTTCCTTCCTTCTTTCTCCCCTCCTTCCTCTTCCTATTTTATTTCCTCTCAAGTTTTCCTTCCTCCTCTCTCCCCTCCTTCCTCTTCCTATTTCCTCTATTTCCTCTCAAGCTTTCCTTTCTTCTCTCTCTCCTCCTTCCTCTTCCTATTTCCTTTTTTCCTCTCAAGTTTTTCTTCCTTTTCTCTCCCCTCCTTCCTCTTCCTATTTCCTTTACTTCCTTCCTTCTTCTTGCTCCTTGGCCAGGGAGAGTATCCTTGGGGCAGACCTTCTAAGTCCCTCCCCATCTCTCCTTTCTGCAGGTCTTCCTTCTCATGGCGTCTTCTTCGTCAGAGGGGCAGGAGCCCCCCTTGGAGGATGGGGAGGGGGTCCCGGAGGAAGAGGCAACCTTGGCGGAGGAACTATCGCTGGGTTTTGGGGGCGACCTGGAAGTGAACCCCTTTGATGGGCTGCCCTTCTCCTCCCGCTACTATGAGCTGCTGCGCCAGCGCCGGGCCCTGCCCATCTGGGGGTCCAAATTCGCCTTCATGGAGCTGATGGAGGGCGAGGCTGGGGGTGTCGTCCTCATCTCCGGGGAACCGGGCACTGGAAAGAGCACCCAGGTGAGTGGATTGTGCCCGGCCTCCCTTTGGGGTTCCCTCCTGGCTCTTTTGAGTGGCAGGGGGAAATAACAGAAGAAACCGTGCAGAGACTCGTTAGCAGTACGTGTAAAAATATATATTGTAGACCTTGTGGACAACAAGTTAAACATGAGCCAGGAATGTCATGCAGCAGCTCAAAAAGCCAATGGGATTTTAGCCTGCATCAATAGGAACCTAGTGTCTAGATCCAGGGAAGTCCTGCTCCCCATGCTCTATTCCACTTTGGTTAGACCACTTTACCTGGAATATTGTGTCCAATTCTGGGCACCACAATCCAAGAGAGATATTGACAAAATGATCAAGGGTCAACTAAAATGATCAAGGGTCTTGAGAACAAACCCTATGAGGAGCGGCTTGAAGAGCTGGGCATGTTTACACTGCAGAAGCGAAGACTGAGAGGAGACATGATGAGGGCCACGTGTAAATATGTGAAAGGGTGTCATAAGTGCGAGGGAGCAGGCTTGTTTTCTTCTGCCCTGGAGACTAGGATGCAATGGAACAATATATTGTCGAAGGCTTTCATGGCCGGAGTCACTGTGTTGTTGTAGGTTTTTTCAGGCTATATGGCCATGTTCTAGAGGCATTCTCTCCTGACGTTTCACCTGCATCTGTGGCAAGCCTCCTCAGAGGTGTTGAAGGCCTTCATGGCCGGAATCACTGGGTTGTTGTAGGTTTTATGGCCATGGTCGAGAGGCATTCTCTCCTGATGTTTCGCCTGCATCTGTGGCAAGCATCCTCAGAGGTAGTGAGGTCTGTTGGAACTAGGCAAAAGGGGTTTATATACCTGTGGAATGACCAGGGTGGGACAAAGGACTCTTGTCTGCTGGAGCTAGGTGTGAATGTTTCAACACAAGCCTGTGGACAATTTCAACAGAAAGGAGAAAACAATGAATATGAACAAAATCTGGCTAGCAGTATTTAAAAAACTCTAAGATTACAACAGCACAACAACAGAGAGGAAACAAACAAGGACATCTAATCACCTCTCAACAAAAGATTGCCCCAGGCACTTTCAAGCCATTATATGCTAATCAGGGTGGTCAGTTGAAACATTCACACTTAGCTCCATTCATGCTTAAAACTGGCTGGGTTGGCCTACCTGGGACAGATATGTCTTTAAATGGGTTTTAGATTCCAACAACTCATTTAATTGTCGGAGCTCTTCCGGCAGGTCATTCCACATTCTTGTTTTCTGCCAGGCCTCCTTTTGGGGTTCCCTTCTGGCCATTCTAAGTGGCATCGCAAAGGAGAGGAAGAAGGGGCAGTGGGAAGGGGATTTCTTGAGGCTAGAGTTGGGGGTCCCTGCCAAAGGCCCAAGTCAAGCATAGCCCTTTCTGTTGGGTGAGTGGGCTTATTAACAAAAGACCCTCCTCATAACTTTATTAAGTTATTAGCCACAGCATGACCCGGCACCAGTAGCGTTTAATAGCCTAGCAGTTCCAGGCGTAACTTCTAACTGCCTGGGGGAATCCTTTGTTGAGAGGTGGTTAGCTGTCCCTTATTGTTTCTTGTCTGGAGTTCCCCTGTCTTTGAATATTCTTTCTTTACTGTTCCAATTTTAGAGTTTTTTAAATACTGTGAGCCATATTGTGTTCATTTTCATGGTTTCCTCCTTTCTGTTGAAATTGTCCACATGCTTCACGTGGATTTCAGTGTGTGTCGCCCGACATGGTGGTTGTGAGAGTGGTCCAGCATGTCTGCGTTCTCAAATAATATGATGTGCCTGGGTTGGTTCTTTAAGTGCTCTGCTATGGCTGACTTCTGTGGTTGAAGTAGTCAGCATGCCTTTCATGTTCCTTGATTTATTTCTGGGTAATGCTGCATTTGGTGGTCCCTATGTGGACTTGTCCACAGATGCATAGTATGTGGTAGCTTTACACACAGCAGCCTTCACACTGGAGCTTTCTCAAACGAGGCTTCTCTCACACAGAGGTTTACCTCACACTCTTCAGGACGATACTAGCCTTGGCTCACTAACTGTAACAGGCTTTGGCCTACTCACTCTCCTCAGGACGACACTAGCTTTGTCCCACTGACTCTTACAGGCTTCGGCCTACTCACTCTCCTCAGGACGACACTAGCTTTGGCCCACTGACTCTTAAAGGCTTCAGCCTACTCACTCTCCTCAGGACGACACTAGCTTTGTCCCACTGACTCTAACAGGCTTCAGCCTACTCACTCTCCTCAGGACGACACTAGCTTTGGCCCACTGACTCTTAAAGGCTTCAGCCTACTCACTCTCCTTAGGACGACACTAGCTTTGGCCCACTGACTCTTACAGGCTTCGGCCTACTCACTCTCCTCAGGACGACACTAGCTTTGGCCCACTGACTCTTAAAGGCTTCAGCCTACTCACTCTCCTCAGGACGACACTAGCTTTGTCCCACTGACTCTAACAGGCTTCAGCCTACTCACTCTCCTCAGGACGACACTAGCTTTGGCCCACTGACTCTTAAAGGCTTCAGCCTACTCACTCTCCTTAGGACGACACTAACTTTGGCCCACTGACTCTTATAGGCTTCAGCCTACTCACTCTCTACAGGCTTTGGCCTACTCACTCTCTTCAGGACGACACTAGCTTTGGCCCACTTACTCTTAAAGGCTTCAGCCTACTTACTCTCCTTAGGACGGCACTAGCTTTGGCCCGCTGACTCTACAGGCTTTGGCCTACTCATTCTCTTCAGGACGACACTAGCTTTGGCCCACTTACTCTTAAAGGCTTCAGCCTACTCACTCTCCTTAGGACGACACTAGCTTTGGCCCACTTACTCTTAAAGGCTTCAGCCTACTCACTCTCCTTAGGGCGACACTAGCTTTGGCCTACTCACTCTCCTTAGGACGACACTAGCTTTGGCCTACTGACTCCTATAGGCTTCAGCCTACTCACTCTCCTTAGGACGACACTAACTTTGGCACACTGACTCTAACAGACTTTGGCCTACTCACTCTCCTTAGTATGACACTAGCTTTGGCCCACTGACTCTCACAGGCTTTGGCCTACTCACTCTCCTCAGGACGACACAAGCTTTGGTCCACTGACTTTTAACAGGCTTCAGCCTACTCACTCTCCTTAGGAAAACACTAGCTTCGGCCTACTCACTCTCCTCAGGACGACACTAGCTTTGGCCCACTGACTCTTACAGGCTTCGGCCTGCTCACTCTCCTCAGGACGACACTAGCTTTGGCCCACTGACTCTCACAGGCTTTGGCCTACTCACTTTCCTCAGGACGACACTAACTTTGGCCCACTGACTCTAACAGGCTTCGGCCTACTCACTCTCCTTAGTACGACACTAGCTTTGGCCCACTGACTCTCACAGGCTTTGGCCTACTCACTCTCCTCGGGATGACACTAGCTTTGGCACACTGACTCTACCAGGCTTTGGCCTACTCACTCTCCTCAGGACGACACTAGCTTCGGCCCACTGACTCTAACAGGCTTTGGCCTACTCACTCTCTCCAGGACAACACTAGCTTTGGCCCACTGACTCTAACAGACTTTGGCCTACTCACTCTCTTCAAGACAATACTAGCTTTGGCCTAGTGACTCTTATAGTCTTCAGCCTACTCACTCTCCTTAGGACGACACTAGCTTTGGCACACTGACTCTAACACACTTCGGCCTACTCACTCTCCTCAGGACGACACTAGCTGTGGCACACTGACTCTAACACGCTTCGGCCTACTCACTCTCCTTAGGGCCACACTAGCTTTGTCCCACTGACTCTAACACGCTTCGGCCTACTCACTCTCTTCAGGACGACACTAGCTTTGGCCCACTTACTCTTAAAGGCTTCAGCCTACTCACTCTCCTTAGGACGACACTAGCTTTGGCCCACTTACTCTTAAAGGCTTCAGCCTACTCACTCTCCTTAGGGCGACACTAGCTTTGGCCTACTCACTCTCCTTAGGACGACACTAGCTTTGGCCTACTGACTCCTATAGGCTTCAGCCTACTCACTCTCCTTAGGACGACACTAACTTTGGCACACTGACTCTAACAGACTTTGGCCTACTCACTCTCCTTAGTATGACACTAGCTTTGGCCCACTGACTCTCACAGGCTTTGGCCTACTCACTCTCCTCAGGACGACACAAGCTTTGGTCCACTGACTTTTAACAGGCTTCAGCCTACTCACTCTCCTTAGGAAAACACTAGCTTCGGCCTACTCACTCTCCTCAGGACGACACTAGCTTTGGCCCACTGACTCTTACAGGCTTCGGCCTGCTCACTCTCCTCAGGACGACACTAGCTTTGGCCCACTGACTCTCACAGGCTTTGGCCTACTCACTTTCCTCAGGACGACACTAACTTTGGCCCACTGACTCTAACAGGCTTCGGCCTACTCACTCTCCTTAGTACGACACTAGCTTTGGCCCACTGACTCTACCAGGCTTTGGCCTACTCACTCTCCTCAGGACGACACTAGCTTTGGCCCACTTACTCTTAAAGGCTTCAGCCTACTCACTCTCCTTAGGACGACACTAGCTTTGGCCCACTTACTCTTAAAGGCTTCAGCCTACTCACTCTCCTTAGGGCGACACTAGCTTTGGCCTACTCACTCTCCTTAGGACGACACTAGCTTTGGCCTACTGACTCCTATAGGCTTCAGCCTACTCACTCTCCTTAGGACGACACTAACTTTGGCACACTGACTCTAACAGACTTTGGCCTACTCACTCTCCTTAGTATGACACTAGCTTTGGCCCACTGACTCTCACAGGCTTTGGCCTACTCACTCTCCTCAGGACGACACAAGCTTTGGTCCACTGACTTTTAACAGGCTTCAGCCTACTCACTCTCCTTAGGAAAACACTAGCTTCGGCCTACTCACTCTCCTCAGGACGACACTAGCTTTGGCCCACTGACTCTTACAGGCTTCGGCCTGCTCACTCTCCTCAGGACGACACTAGCTTTGGCCCACTGACTCTCACAGGCTTTGGCCTACTCACTTTCCTCAGGACGACACTAACTTTGGCCCACTGACTCTAACAGGCTTCGGCCTACTCACTCTCCTTAGTACGACACTAGCTTTGGCCCACTGACTCTCACAGGCTTTGGCCTACTCACTCTCCTCGGGATGACACTAGCTTTGGCACACTGACTCTACCAGGCTTTGGCCTACTCACTCTCCTCAGGACGACACTAGCTTCGGCCCACTGACTCTAACAGGCTTTGGCCTACTCACTCTCTCCAGGACAACACTAGCTTTGGCCCACTGACTCTAACAGACTTTGGCCTACTCACTCTCTTCAAGACAATACTAGCTTTGGCCTAGTGACTCTTATAGTCTTCAGCCTACTCACTCTCCTTAGGGCCACACTAGCTTTGGCACACTGACTCTAACACACTTCGGCCTACTCACTCTCCTCAGGACGACACTAGCTTTGACACACTGACTCTTAACAGGCTTTGGCCTACTCACTCTCCTTAGGACGACACTAGCTTTGGCACACTGACTCTAACAGGCTTCGGCCTACTCACTCTCCTTAGGACGACACTAGCTTTGGCTCACTGACTCTAACGGGCTTCGGCCTACTCACTCTCCTCAGGATGACACTAGCTTTAGCTCACTGACTCTAACAGGCTTCGGCCTACTCACTCTCTTCAGGACGACACTAGCTTTGGCGCACTGACTCTTAAAGGCTTCAGCCTACTCACTCTCCTTAGGACGACACTAGCTTTGGCCCACTGACACTTAAAGGCTTCAGCCTACTCACTCTCCTTAGGACGACACTAACTTTGGCCCACTGACTCTTATAGGCTTCAGCCTACTCACTCTCTACAGGCTTTGGCCTACTCACTCTCTTCAGGACGACACTAGCTTTGGCCCACTTACTCTTAAAGGCTTCAGCCTACTTACTCTCCTTAGGACGGCACTAGCTTTGGCCCGCTGACTCTACAGGCTTTGGCCTACTCATTCTCTTCAGGACGACACTAGCTTTGGCCCACTTACTCTTAAAGGCTTCAGCCTACTCACTCTCCTTAGGATGACACTAGCTTTGGCCTACTCACTCTCCTTAGGACGACACTAGCTTTGGCCTACTGACTCCTATAGGCTTCAGCCTACTCACTCTCCTTAGGACGACACTAGCTTTGGCCCACTGACTCTCACAGGCTTTGGCCTACTCACTCTCCTCAGGACGACACTAACTTTGGCACACTGACTCTAACAGACTTTGGCCTACTCACTCTCTTCAGGAGGACACTAGCTTTGGCCCACTGACTCTAACAGGCTTCGGCCTACTCACTCTCCTTAGTATGACACTAGCTTTGGCCCACTGACTCTCACAGGCTTTGGCCTACTCACTCTCCTCAGGACGACACAAGCTTTGGTCCACTGACTTTTAACAGGCTTCAGCCTACTCACTCTCTTCAGGACGACACTAACTTTGGCACACTGACTCTAACAGGCTTTGGCCTACTCACTCTCTTCAGGACAGCACTAGCTTTGGCCCACTGACTCTTAAAGGCTTCAGCCTACTCACTCTCCTTAGGAAAACACTAGCTTCGGCCTACTCACTCTCATCAGGACGACACTAGCTTTGGCCCACTGACTCTTACAGGCTTCGGCCTGCTCACTCTCCTCAGGACGACACTAGCTTTGGCCCACTGACTCTCACAGGCTTTGGCCTACTCACTTTCCTCAGGACGACACTAACTTTGGCCCACTGACTCTAACAGGCTTCGGCCTACTCACTCTCCTTAGTACGACACTAGCTTTGGCCCACTGACTCTCACAGGCTTTGGCCTACTCACTCTCCTCGGGATGACACTAGCTTTGGCACACTGACTCTACCAGGCTTTGGCCTACTCACTCTCCTCAGGACGACACTAGCTTCGGCCCACTGACTCTAACAGGCTTTGGCCTACTCACTTTCTCCAGGACGACACTAGCTTTGGCCCACTGACTCTAACAGACTTTGGCCTACTCACTCTCTTCAGGACGACACTAACTTTGGCCCACTGACTCTAACACGCTTCGGCCTACTCACTCTCTTCAGGACGACACTAGCTTTGACACACTGACTCTTAACAGGCTTTGGCCTACTCACTCTCCTTAGGACGACACTAGCTTTGGCACACTGACTCTAACAGGCTTCGGCCTACTCACTCTCCTTAGGACGACACTAGCTTTGGCTCACTGACTCTAACGAGCTTCGGCCTACTCACTCTCCTCAGGATGACACTAGCTTTGGCTCACTGACTCTAACAGGCTTCGGCCTACTCACTCTCTTCAGGACGACACTAGCTTTGGCGCACTGACTCTCAAAGGCTTCAGCCTACTCACTCTCCTTAGGAAGACACTAGCTTTGGCCCACTGACTCTACAGGCTTTGGCCTACTCACTCTCTTCAGGACGACACTAGCTTTGGCCCACTTACTCTTAAAGGCTTCGGCCTACTCACTCTCTTCAGGACGACACTAGCTTTGGCACACTGACTGTAACAGGCTTTGGCCTACTCACTCTCCTCAGGACAACACTAGCTTTGCCACACTGACTCTTAACAGTTTTCGGCCTACTCACTCTCCTCAGGCCAACACTAGCTTTGGCACACTGACTCTAACAAGCTTCGGCCTACTCACTCTCTTCAGGACGACACTAGCTTTGGCACACTGACCGTAACAGGCTTTGGCCTACTCACTCTCCTCAGGACAACACTAGCTTTGGCACACAGACTCTAACAGTTTTCGGCCTACTCACTCTCCTCAGGACGACACTAACTTTGGCACACAGACTCTAACAAGCTTCGGCCTACTCACTCTCTTCAGGACGATACTAGCTTTGGCCTAGTGACTCTTATAGGCTTCAGCCTACTCACTCTCCTTAGGACGACACTATTTTTGGCCTACTCACTCTTATAGGCTTCGGCCTACTCACTCTCCTCAAGACGACATTAGCTTTGGCCTACTCACTCTCTTCAGGACGGCACTAGCTTAGGCCCACTATACAGGCTTTGGTCTGCGAACTCTTTCAGTGCTTGACTTAGACTTTTGTCATCCAAAATACCCATTTAATTTTTAATATTTCTGACTCTTCCTTCCTTTTGGAGCTTGTTGGCTAGGACTCAGGTGCAACTCCTAGTCTCAGGAAGGGCCTGGCCTTCCTCCCCAAGGTGCAGCGACTACCACCTCATCTTCCGGTCGCGGCTGTTGTCTTGGCCACCGAGCCTGTGGGGAAGCTTGCAAGGAGGCGGACTTTGGCCGGGTGTGGCCCTTCCTTGTCGCTCTCAGTCAACAATCCCTGAGCAAAGAGGAGCGACAGCACCTGTCCGACCACGGACGACCGCGGTGCCATCCTGGCTGGGCTCTCAGCCTGCAAATCAGAAAGATTCACAAACCTGTTGTGTTTCCTTTGCTGCCTGCACCCTTGTCCAGAGTCTCACTTTTTATCTCTGGATCAAAAAGGCTTTTGCAAAAATAAACAAGAATATCAAGCTTCAGTGGAGACACCTTTTCCTCATTGCAACAGCTTTTTCAGGAGTGGATTTCCCTTCCTTCCAAGGGGAAGATTCCTCTCACATCCTGTTGTCTCAGCCTCGTTTGCAACTATGTGTTGTTTGCAAGTCAGATGTTTATAACTCTGGGACTGCCTGTATATTAAATAGATATCAAGCATTTGCTGGTAACAAAGCAGCATTTGGATAGCTTGCTAAACAGCCTGATTTTCCTTTTTTCCCCCTGGACTACAGTGGAAACATTTTCTGCAGAGTCCATTGTAAACACTGCACGTTGTTGCTAACAGATTTGTGTTAATGGGTGCCATCCAGAAACTAGATCTAGGGAAGTCATGCTCCCCATGCTCTATTCCTCCTTGGTTAGACTACACCTGGAATATTGTGTCCAATTCTGGGCACCACAATTCAAGAGAGATATTGACAAGCTGGAATGTGTCCAGAGGAAGAGGGCGACTCAAATGATCAAGGGTCTGGAGAACAAGCCCTATGAGGAACGGCTTAAGGAGCTGGGCATGTTTAGCCTGAAGAAGAGAAGGCTGAGAGGAGATAGGATAGCCATGTCTAATAAATAGGTGAGAGGAAGCCACAGGGAGGAGGGAGCAGATCAGGGGTCTGGAGAACAAGCCCAATGAGGAGCAGCTTAAGGAGCTGGGCATGTTTAGCCTGAAGAAGAGAAGGCTGAGAGGAGATAGGATAGCCATGTCTAATAAATAGGTGAGAGGAAGCCACAGGGAGGAGGGAGCAGATCAGGGGTCTGGAGAACAAGCCCAATGAGGAGCGGCTTAAGGAGCTGGGCATGTTTAGCCTGAAGAACAGAAGGCTGAGAGGAGATATGATAGCCATGTATAAATATGTGAGAGGAAGCCACAGGGAGGAGGGAGCAGATCAGGGGTCTGGAGAACAAGCCCTATGAGGAGCGGCTTAAGGAGCTGGGCATGTTTAGCCTGAAGAACAGAAGGCTGAGAGGGGATATGATAGCCATGTATAAATATGTGAGAGGAAGCCACAGGGAGGACGGGGCAAGCTTGTTTACTGCTTCCATGAAGATTAGGACAAGGAACAATGGCTTCAAACTACAAGAAAGGAGATTCCATCTGAACATGAGGAAGAACTTCCTGACTGTGAGAGCCGTTCAGAGTGTGGTGGAGGCTCCTTCTTTGGAATCTTTTAAGCAGAGGGTGGATGACCATCTGTCAGGGGTGATTTGAATGCAATATTCCTGCTTCTTGGCAGAATGGGGTTGGACTGGATGGCCCATGAGGTCTCTTCCAACTCTTGGATTCTATGATTGCTGGCAATTTACCAGCTGTGCTAAAGCCTAGCCCAGAAGAGAGCCCCTTACCCCCTATTTCTATTCATTCCCCCCTTCCCCCCCCCCCTCCCCAGGTGCCCCAGTGGTGCGCGGAGCATGCCCTCTCACTGCAGTTCGCCCACGGCCAGGTGGTCTGCACCCAGCCTCACACCCTGGCTGCCCTCAGCCTTGCCCTCCGTGTGGCCGACGAGATGGACCTCAACGTGGGCCACGAGGTGGGCTACTGCGTCCCCTACGACGACTGCTGCACCTCTGAGACAATCCTCAGGTGGGGGACCTCTTCTTGGGACAGGGGGGTGGGGTGTTTACCTTCTGGAGGTGAGTGCTAATAAGGCAGGCATGGGCAACTTTGGCCCTCCAGTAGGCTGTTAGGTATTGTGGGAGTTAAAGTCCAAAACACCTGGAGGGCCAAAGTTTGCCTGTCCTGTAATAAGGGGATGGCAGGGTCAAAACATGCCCTCATCAGCTTCCTTGCTCCTTCCAAGGTTTCTGATCCAGATCCTGGATGGCAGAGGCCTGAACATATACCTGCATACCTGCCTTTCTCCTTTCTTGGGCGCTGCAGGTGTGCAGTTGTGTTTCTCTGCTCCTGTCGAACTTGTGTGGGTTTCAGGTTCTGCTCGGATGAGGTGCTTCTGCGAGAGATGACCTCGGACCCTCTGCTGCGCCAGTACGGGGCGGTGGTCCTCGACGAGACCCAGGCCCGCACGGTGCCCACTGACCTCCTGCTGGGCCTCCTGAAGGACGTCCAACGCCAGCGGCCGGAGCTGCGCCTTGTGGTGGTGACGGAGCCCCCCATGGAGCAGTCCCTGGGCCGCTTCTTCCCGGAAGCCCCCCTAGTGAGGGTCCCAGGGTCCGGCCCAGCACCCCACCTTGCCCACCAGGAGACCCCGCCGGGGGAACGTGTCTCAGCCGCCTCCCGGGCTGCCCTGGAGCTCCATCGGCGGAAGGAGCCTGGAGATGTGATGGTCTTCTTGGCCAGCGAACAGGTGAGCCTGGCGACAGAGGGGTCTCTGTGGGGACTGCTCACTCTACAGAATAGGAAATGAGAGCCTCTGTGGCCCTTGAGTACCAGCATGGGGATGTCCTCCATATATATTGCCGTAGTGTAGATTGCTAGAGGATGGCTGGGTGGGCGAGATGTTCATCCTCTTTTCTGCTGCTCTGGGACCCTGGTTGTAGCCCCCTTTGCAAAGTGCTTGAAGGCTTCACCTGGTTGAGGATGACTTGTTGGGTGAGTGGGCTTATTAACAAAAGACCATCCCCATAAATGTATAGCAGAGTAACTTAGCAGCGTGACCCAGCACTAGCATCCCAAAGTGATAAAAAGAATAAAAACACAGGGACCAATGTTATCTCTTCCATAGGAGGCGTTTCTTTATAGTAAAATAATAGTTTGCACTATTTACAAGAAGAAGGTAAAGTCCAACCTTCGCCCTGTAGCTTCACACACGAGGCTTTCTCATACCAAGGCTTACCTCACAGACAGGCCTTTTCTCCCACAGGGAGGCCTACTAACAATGAAGCCTATTTTCCCACTGAAGTGACCTCTCACACAGAGAGGTTTCTCTTACACAGAAAGGCTTCTCTCACACTGAGAGCTTCATATTGGAGCTCCACACACGAGGATTTCTCATACAGAGGCTTACCTCACAGACAGGCCTTTTCTCCCACAGTGAGGCCTACTAACAATGAGGCCTATTCTCCCACTGAGGCTATCTCTCACACAGAGAGGCTTCTCTCACACTGAGAGCTCTCTCAGACTGAGGCATTATTAAGCAACAGGCAAGCAATAGGTACGCCTGCTTATATTGCATCCATGTAATGAAATAATATGGTTGCACTATTTACAAAAACAAGGTTTCCATGACAAAGTTCAACCTTCACACTGGAGCTTCACACATGAGGCTTTCTCTTACCAAGGCTTACCTCACAGACATGCCTTTTCTCTCACAGTGAGGCCTACTAACAACGAAGCCTATTCTCAGAGAGGCTTCTCTCACACTGAGAGCTCTCTCAGACTGAGGTGTTACTAAGCAACAAGCAAGCAATAGGCACACCTGCTTATATTGTATTCATGTAGCGAAATAATATGGTCGCACTATTTACAAGAACAAGATTTCCATGACGTATAAAGTTCAGCCTTCACACTGGAGCTTCACACACAAGGATTTCTCATACAGAGGTTTATCTCAAAGACAGGCCTTTTCTCCCACAGTGAGGCCTACTAACAATGAAGCCTATTCTCCCACTGAAGCGATCTCTCACACTGAGGGCTCTCTCAGACTGAGCCGTTATCAAGTAACAGGCAAGCAATAGGCACGTCCGCTTATATTGTATCCATGTAGTGAAATAATATGGTTGCACTATTTACAAGAACAAGGTTTCCATGACAAATAAAGTTCAACCTTCACATTGGAGCTTCATACATGAGGCGTTCTCATACAGAGGCTTACCTCACAGACAGGCCTTTTCTTCCACAGGGAGGCCTACTAACAATGAGGCTTATTCTCTCACTGAAACGACCTCTCTCACACAGAGAGGCTTCTCTCCCACTGAGAGGCTTCTCTCCCACTGAGAGGCTTTTCTCACACTGAGAGGCTTTTCTCACACTGAGAGCTCTCTCAGACTGTTACTAAACAGACTGAGGTGTTACTTATATTGAACTGTAGCCTTGCTGAGTCATTGTACCCTTTCAGTGCTTTACTCACATTTTTGTAATTAAAAATATCTAGTTCGTATTTAATATTTCTAACATGGCTGCCTCCAGGTTGTGCGCAATTGCAGTTTGTGGGGCGAGATGTTCCTTGCTGATTGAGCCACTCCACTGTCTGGCTGTAGAGGGTGACCCTTAAGTGCCCATTTGGGTCCTTAACCTTCTACGCTTCCATTTGCTCTTTGGCCCCTGACCAGGATCTTCCTTCCGCAGGAGGTCAGTGCGTGTTGTGAGGCCATCCGCCTGGAGGCTGCCACCCTGGACCCTGCGCTGGGTCCGTTGTTGGTGCTGCCCCTCCACCCGGCCGTGGGGCGAGAGGTCCAGCGGGTGTACGAGGCCAGCCTGGATGCAACAGGCGGGGGCCGGATGCGCCGGATCATCGTCTCCCACTGGATGGCGGACGCGGCATTCTCCGTGGGGAGCGTCAGGCACGTGATTGACGCTGGTCTCGAGCTGCGTAGTGTGAGTATTTGCACGGCCATATATCTCTATCCAAGGGCCCAGAGACCCGAAGTGTATGGGGAACAGATATTGATCGGCCTATTGCTCATGCTAGCATTGAATGACCACTCCAGTGAGGTCTAGCTGGTGGCAGGGGATGGAAGGTGTTGTCCAGGCTTCTGGACAAGCCTGCATGGTGGGCATCTTGCCTTCCAGAGGATGGTAAAATTTATTTGTTTATTATTTACAATATTTATTTTCCTCCCTTCTCACCCCGCAGGGGACTCAGGGTGGATTACAATGTACATATGCATGGCAGACATTCAATGCCATAGACACACAACATATATAGACAGACACACAGAGGCTATTTAACATTCCAGCTTTTTTCATGAGAGTATTCTGGCCACCAGGGGAGCGGTCACTTCACCGTCCATTTGTGACACTGATGAAGTACTTCCTCATTCTTTGCATGCTTGCTGGAGATTTTTATGGCCTCGTAAATTAGCCTCCCCACATAAGCGGTACCTAAATTGTATTGTCGAAGGCTTTTATGGCCGGAATCACTGGGTGGTTGTAGGTTTTTTCGGGCTATATGGCCATGTTCTAGAGGCATTCTCTCCTGACGTTTCGCCTGCATCTATGGCAAGAATCCTCAGGGTTGTGAGGTCTGTTGGAACTAGGAAAATTGGGTTTATATATCTGTGGAATGACCAGGATGGGAGAAATGACTCTTGTCTGCTGGAGCTAGGTGGGAATGTTTCAACTGACCACCTTGATTAGCATTTGATGGCCTGGCAGTTGTTTGGTGTGGCTTGTTAGTGCCTGGGGCAATCTTTTGTTGAGAGGTGATTAGGTGTCCTTGTTTGCTTCCTCTCTGTTGTTTTGCTGTTGTAATTTTAGAGTTTTTTTAATACAGGTAGCCAGATTTTGTTCATTTTCATGGTTTCCTCCTTTCTGTTGAAATTGTCCAAACAACAGAGAGGAAACAATCAAGGACATCTAATCACCTCTCAACAAAAGATCGCCCCAGGCACCAACAAGCCACACCAAACAACTGCCAGGCCATCAAATGCTAATCAAGGTGGTCAGTTGCGAAGCTTTTTACAGGTGGGGTAGAGAAAAAGCCCACACGTCCTACTGTAGGGCTCCAAACTATGAGACTGAACTGAAAGTCCCCCTTTCCCTCCAAAACCTGGGGAAAGGGGCGGATCTAAAGGCTCTAATGATGATTGATAGGTTGTTGGCCCTAGGCACCAACAAGCCACACCAAACAACTGCCAGGCCATCAAATGCTAATCAAGGTGGTCAGTTGCAAAGCTTTTTACAGGTGAGGTAGAGAAAAAGCCCACACGTCCTACTGTAGGGCTCCAAACTGTGAGACTGAACTGAAAGTCCCCTTTTCCCTCCAAAACCTGGGGAAGGGGGTGGATCTAAAGACTCTAATGATGATTGATAGGTTGTTGGCCCTATGACTGCAACCTGGGGAATTGCAAAAAAGCATAGCTGGAATAGATTCATGCAAACTAACAGTGCAAGAAAAGGAATCAAATCTCCTGGCACAGCCGTCTGTTTTGACAAGGCCCTCCATTGATCGGTCTTACACTGTGCCTCTCCCCCTGGAAAACACAGGTGTACAACCCCCAGATCCGCGCTGAGTCTCAGGTGCTGCGGCCCATAAGCAAGAAGCAGGCCGAGGCAAGGAGGCTGAGGGCAGCTGGGAGCCCCCCAGGTGAGCCCTTCCTTCAGGTGTGGTGTCTTGGGAGCGGGGGCCAATCAGCCTTCCCTCCTGCCCCACACTTCAGCCACGACACCTTCTCTGCTCCCTCGCAGGGTCCTGCCTGCGCCTCTATGCCGAGTCCGCCTATGCGCAGTTCCCAGACTTCCCTCCGGCCGGCATCACTGAGGCCAACTTAAGCCGCCTGGTCCTGCTCCTGAAGCGCCTGGACATTGCCGACATGGGGCAGTGCGACTTCCTTGACCGGCCAGGTGTGGGGTTCAGGGATGGGAGGTGGGAAAGGGATGGAAGGCGGTGTGTTGTCGTCCCCGCTGTGGGCCTGACCAGCCTGCTCTCCCTTCCCTGTCCAGGGCCTGAGTCTCTCATGCAAGCCCTGGAAGACCTGGACTACCTGGCCGCCCTGGATGACGACGGGAACCTCTCCGAGGTGGGCATCATCATGTCCGAGTTCCCCCTCGACCCCCAGCTTGCCAAGGCCCTCCTGGCCGCCTGCGAGTTCGACTGCGTGGATGAGATGCTCACCTTGGCCGCCATGCTGACAGGTACGCGCTCTGCCTCTAACCAGGTTGTGTTGCAGTGTCTGGCCCCCTCCTTGCTGGACTCTCACCCCCCTTTGTCTCTTCTCTGAGGCCAGAGCAGACATGGGGAAACTCTGGCCCTCCAGGTGTTTTGGATTTCAACTCCCACCATTCCTAACGGCCTCTGGCCCTTTCCTTTCCCCCTTCAGCTGATTAAGAGTTGCAATTAATCACCCTGATTAGTATTGAATAGACTGTTGCAACCCAGAGCAGGAAACTGGACCCTCAGACACAATCCACAACATTTGACTTCGGGAAAAACAATCCTTTTTTATTGAAGAAAGATGAGTAAAAAAATAGAGGAAATATGCAAGGTAAAAAGCCACAGTAAAAATCAGCAACAAGAAATGTCCATGAACAAGATCAAAAACCCACAGTAACGCTGCTAAATCCTGGAACCTATTAGCAATCCACTAACCGTACTTGAAGCAACTAGGAAGCCTCTTAGGAATAAGGCAGCTGGAATCAGGAGACCTGCCAAGGATGATGCTTGAATCTGGAACGATGCCTGGTCTGAATTGGCTTCCAGGCGTGAGGTAATTAAGGCCGAGAAATCTATTACGTGACACGCCAGAAGGCTTTGTTTGCATTTCTTTCAATCTAGCTGACCTTCGTACACTTTGAGATTCCCCCCTGCTCTGCCAAATCTGCCTCATTAGAGAGACCAGGTGTCAGATTCTCTGGAGAACTGAGATTGGAAGGAAAAGGGAGTGAAAGTTCACCGCTTGGCTCTGAAACATTCTCATGGGAACTTTTGCTTTCCAAGCCTGCAGGAGTTTCACTACACAAACCGTCATCTTCTACATTGACCTCAGAACTGACATCTTCATTGGCATCAGGAAATACAATCAGAGAATCAGGTTCAGGTTCACGCACAGGCTGAACCCCAACGTAGCCTTGCAGCTTCAAGGCCTGGCTGATTCCTGCCTGGGGGAATCCTTTGTCGGGAGTTGTTAGCTGGCCCTGATTGTTTCATATCTGGAATTCCTGTTTTGTTCTTTATTTACTGCACTAGTGGCCAGATTTTGTTTATTTTCATGGTTTTCTCTTACTACTAGTATTAAAAAACTCTAAAATTATGGCAGTAACTAAAGATGAATTGCGTTGGACTACGCTCCCCTCACTTCTTTAAAACCCTCCTACCAAATATATCCTACCTTGTTCATGCCCAGCAATTAATTTTTAAATTTTAAACTATTACATTTGGCCTGGCCATAGGTTTTTAAATCCTTGTGTGTTATTGTTTATATGTGATTTATATTAATTTGTATTGCATTGTATTGTTTTGCTTATTGCTTTCCTGTTTTATTGACGTGTTGTTGGGCTTGGCCTTATGTAAGCCGCACCGAGTCCCTTGGGGAGATGGTGGCGGGGTATAAATAAAGTATTGTCATTATTACTAGCTGTCCCCTGCCACACGTTGCTGTGGCCCAGTCTTGTGATCTGGAAAATACGGTAATGAGAAAGTGTTGGTTTCTAATATATGTGATTCCTTTCTGCTTGTGAGTAAACAGGATTTCTTGTTGTTTCTTTGTCAGTGTTGATGTGGAGATTGACTGGTTTGCCTACTCTGGAATATGCAACATATCATTGTCCTTCTTTAGGGGTCCCTTTCAAATCTATGACACTATATCTCTGTGTGAGAGAGAATCATATCTATCTATCTATCTATCTATCTATCTATATTTATGACTGGATGGCTCTTTGTCAGGAGGGCTCTGATTACATTTTCTTGCCCTGGTGAAGAGAGTTGGACTGGATGGCCTTAAGTATTTTCTGTTGGTCATGGGGGTTCTGTGTGGGAAGTTTGCCCCATTTCTGTCGTTTGTGGGTTTCAGAATGCTCTTTAATTGTAGTGAACTATAAATCCCAGTAACTACAAATCCCAAATGTCAAGGTCTATTTTCTCCAAACTCCATCTGTGTTTATAGTTGGGCATATGGAATTTTTGTGTCAAGTTTGGTCCAGATCCATCATTGTTTGAGTCCACAGTGCTCTCTGAATGTAGGTGAACTACAACTCCCAAACTCAAGGTCAATGCCCACCAAACCCTTCCAGTGTGTTCTGTTGGTCATGGAAGTCCTATATACCATGTTTGGTTCAATTCCATCATTGGTGGAGTTCAGAATGCGCTTTGATTGTAGGTGAACTATAAATCTCAGTAACTACAAATCCCAAATGTCAAGGTCTATTTTCTCCAAACTCCATCTGTGTTCATATTTAGGCATATGGAATTTTTGTGTCAAGTTTGGTCCAGATCCATCATTGTTTGAGTCCACAGTGCTCTCTGAATGTAGGTGAACTACAACTCCCAAACTCAAGGTCAATGCCCACCAAACCCTTCCAGTGTGTTCTGTTGGTCATGGAAGTCCTATATGCCATGTTTGGTTCAATTCCATCATTGGTGGAGTTCAGAATGCGCTTTGATTGTAGGTGAACTATAAATCCCAGTAACTACAAATCCCAAATGTCAAGGTCTATTTCCTCCAAACTCCATCTGTGTTCATATTTGGGCATATGGAATATTCGTGCCAAGTTTAGTCCAGATCCATCATTGTTTGGTCCAGGTCCATCATTGTTTGAGTCCACAGTGCTCTCTGGATGTGGGTGAACTACAATTCCCAAACTCAAGGTCAATGTCCACCAAACCCTTCCAGTTTTTCTGTTGGTCATGGGAGCCCTGTGTGCTAAGTTTGGCCCAATTCCATCATTGGTGGAGTTCAGAATGCTCTTTGATTGTAGGTAAACTATAAATCCCAGCAACGATAATTCCCAAATGACAAAATCAATTTTTTTGACTGGAGGACATACATTGAGTTGTTAGGTGTCTTGTGTCCAAATTTGGTGTCAACTCCCCCAGGGGTTTTTGAGTTCTGATGGTATCACAAACGAACATTACATTTTTATTTATATAGATTATTTATTACGACCACTCTGAAAGGAGGGGAATTCCAGACAAGAAACAAATCAGGGCCAGCTAACCCCCTAGTCAAGAGAGGCCTTTCCCCGAACCCCGTCTGCCATGCAACGTCCTTTGGTGGCTTCCAGAGCCACCGGGAGTGGGGCGTGGCAGAATTTTGATTGGGGGGGGGGTAGCTTCTAGAGCAGCTGGGGGGGGCAGCATTGTGATTTGGGGGGGGGGGGCATCCTTTTTCTGTGCTTCTGCCTGAATTGGCCTTCTGTCTCTTTCTCCCTCCGCAGCCTGGCCGTGCTTCCTGACTCCCCAGAATCGTTGGGAGGAAGCGGTGTCCGCGCGGCAACGAGCCTTGCTTCACCCGGCGGGAGACCACTTCACCCTCATCAACATCTTCAATGCTTTCCACCAGCGTGAGTGACACCTCTGGGTAGTGGGAAGGTGCTGGGGCCACTGGACAGCTACCCACTCCTACCACTTCCCTTCCTGCTTTGCCTCCCTCAGAGAGTGACCCGGAGAGCTGGTGCCGGAAGCATGGGGTGAGCGAGGGGGCGCTGCGTCTGGCGGGGGCCGTGCGGGCAGAGCTCCTGGAGGTCATGCAGCGGATCGAGCTGCCTGTCTCCCCGCCGGCCTTCGGCTCGGACAGCAACGTCCTCCAACTCAAGCAAGCCCTGCTCTCGGGCTTCTTCCTCAAGGTGAGTCCATGGGACTGGGGCAAACTGGGAGAAGTCCAGTCAAGCCAGGGCAGGGCAGGGGAAGAGGTCTCAGGCAGAGAGGGGCTGAGGGGGGCACAAGCCAAAGAAGGGGTTTTGGATGCCTCCTTCCCTCCTTGGAAGGTCCCATCTGGGCAGCTTCTTCCTTGTTCCACTGTGTCTTCCAGTAATATCATAGAATCATAGAATCCTAGAGTTGGAAGAGACCTCCTGGGCCATCCAGTCCAACCCCATTCTGCCAAGAAGCAGGAATATTGCATTCAAATCACCCCTGACAGATGGCCATCCAGCCTCTGCTTAAAAGCTTCCAAAGAAGGAGCCTCCACCACACTCCGGGGCAGAGAGTTCCACTGCTGAACAGCTCTAACAGTCAGGAAGTTCTTCCTCATGTTCAGATGGAATCTCCTCTCTTGTCGTTTGAAGCCATTCTTCCCTTGCATCCTAGTCTCCAAGGAAGCAGAAAGGAAGCTTGCTCCCTCCTCCCCGTGGCTTCCTCTCGCATATTTATACATGGCTATCATATCTCCTCTCAGCCTTCTCTTCTTCAGGCTAAACATGCCCAGCTCCTTAAACCGCTCCTCATTGGGCTTGTTCTCCAGACCCCTGATCTGCTCCCTCCTCCCTGTGGCTTCCTCTCACCTATTTATTAGACATGGCTATCCTATCTCCTCTCAGCCTTCTCTTCTTCAGGCTAAACATGCCCAGCTCCTTAAGCCGCTCCTCATAGGGCTTGTTCTCCAGACCCTGGATCATTTTAGTCACCCTCCTCTGGACACATTCCAGCTTGTCAATATCTCTCTTGAATTGTGGTGCCCAGAATTGGACACAATATTCCAGATGTGGTCTGACCAAGGCAGAATAGAGCATGGGGAGCATGACTTCCTTAGATCTAGACACTATGCTCCTATTGATGCAGGCCAAAATCCCATTGGCTTTTTGCCGCCACATCACATTCTTGGCTCATGTTTAACTTCCTGTCCACGAGGACTCCAAGATCTTTTTCACACGTACTGCTCTCGAGCCAGGCGTCCCCCATTCTGTCTCTTTGCATTTCATTTTTTCTGCCAAAGTGGAGTATCTTGCTGGCTTTATCCTCCATTCTATGTCATCAGTGAGGATGGGTGTTGTAATCCAGAGCAGGGAACGAGGCCCTAAGATAACTATCCACCACACTTGGCTGTGAAAAACAATCCTTTTTTATTGAAGAAAAATAGTTACAAAATAAAGGAAAAATGCGTCAAAAGCCACAGCAAAATCAGCAAACATGAATTTAAATGGACAAAACAAAACCCAAAGCCACACTGTAACATACTGGAACCGGTTAGCAATCCACTAACCGTGCTTGATATCCTAGAAATCTTTCAAGACCATGGCCAGGGAAACCAGCCATCAATCTGAAACGATGCCTGAACTGAGAAAGTCAGCCCGGCGGAAGGCACTTCAAGCCGAAGAATTGGTTCCGTGAACCGCCCCTCTGCTTTGAAGCCATTGTTTGTATTTCTCTTAATCGGGAAGACCTACGCAAGCTGAGTGATTTACTTCTGTCTTGCCAAATTTGGCCCCTTCTGTTGTCATTGCAGTTAACAGGTGCAGAAGGGAGGGAAAGGTCATGGCTTTCCTCTGAAACATTCTCATGAACACTGGTACTTTCATTTTCCAAATCTACAGAAGTTGCTTCCTCACTAATTTCAGGAACATTGGCCTTTTCCAAACCTACAGAAGTTTCTTTCTCACCAATTTCAGGAGCATTGGCATCAAGAGGTACATTTTCATTAGCATCAGTAAATATATTTTCATTAGCATCAGGAGGAACAAACAGAGAATCAGGTTCAAGTTCAAACTCAGGCTGAACCCCAACAATGGGAAGAGGAAGGATAGTGACTGGGTTGCTGTGTGTTTTTGGACTGTATGGACACATTCCAGTGGCATTCTCTTCTGACATTTTCCCTGCATCTGTGGCTGTTGGAGACCAGTCAATTGGAGTGTGTGTGTGTGTATGTGTGTGTGTATCTGCCTTTGAACTGATTGACTTGGCAGTTTCATGGCAACTCAGTGCTATTCAAGCTTCCATGAAACCAGGACAAGATCTTAACTTGATTCCAAACGATGCTTCATCTGACTACGTATCCTGTACTTGGGACTTTTATCTCCTCGTTAGCTGTGTCGCTTGCGCTCAGAAACTGGTTCGCTTTAGCTGAGAATTTCTTATCTTTTTCTCTCAGAGCCTGGCAGAATGCCGAAGCCACTGTTCTGCTTTCCTGTTTTGACTGATCTCCTCCCGTCTATCTATTTGCTCATTAATTTCTGCAGCTGGGCCAGTGCCGAGCTGTTTTCATGTTCCCAATCATGGCAACTTTCTGGTAACAATTCAGAGAGCACACCATCATCTCTGCACCCCTCAGGGACATTCTCATGGAAAATACACTTTGAACAGGGATCTCCTGATCATTCTCTGCATCAATATCACTGACCAAACCATTGCCATCTTGAAACCCATCTTGAAACTCATTGACATCACTCCCCACATCCATCCTGAAACAAAATCACAGGCAGAGCTCCAACAATACTCTGCTTGCCTTTCTAATGTAGACAGAATCATAGAATCCTAGAAACAAAGAGTTGGAAGAGACCTCCTGGGCCATCCAGTCCAACCCCATTCTGCCAAGAAGCAGGAATATTGCATTCAAATCACCCCTGACAAATGGCCATCCAGCCTCTGCTTAAAAGCTTCCAAAGAAGGAGCCTCCACCACACTCCGGGGCAGAGAGTTCCACTGCTGAACGGCTCTCAAAGTCAGGAAGTTCTTCCTCATGTTCAGATGGAATCTCCTCTCTTGTAGTTTGAAGCCATTGTTCCATTGCGTCCTAGTCTCCAGGGAAGCAGAAAGGAAGCTTTCTCCCCCCTCCCTGAGGCTTCCTCTCACATATTTATACATGGCTATTATATCTCCTCTCAGTCTTCTTTTCTTCAGGCTAAACATGCCCACCTCCTTAAGCTGCTCCTCATAGGGCTTGTTCTCCAGTCCCTTGATCATTTTAGTCGCCCTCCTCTGGACACATTCCAGCTTGCCAATATCTCTTGAATTGTGGTGCCCAGAATTGGACACAATATTCCAGGTGTGGTCTGACCAAGGCAGAATAGAGCATGGGGAGCATGACTTCCTTAGATCTAGGCACTATGCTCCTCTTGATGCAGGCCAAAATCCCATTGGCTTTTTTTGCCGCCACATCACATTGTTGGCTCATGTTTAACTTGTTGTCCACGAGGACTCCAAGATCTTTTTCACACGTACTGCTCTCGAGCCAGGCATTGTCCCCCATTCTGTATCTTTGCATTTCGTTTTTCCTGCCAAAGTGGAGTATCTTGCATTTGTCCCTGTTGAACTTCATTGTGTGAGTTTTGGCCCATCATCTCTCTAATCTGTCAAGATCGTTTTGAATTCTGCTCCTGTCCTCTGGACTATTGGCTATCCCTCCCAATTTGGTGTCGTCTGCAAACTTGATCCTGCCTTCTAGCCCTTCATCTCAGTCATTAATCAAGATGTTGAACAGGACCGGGCCCAGGATGGAACCCTGTGGATGGCTCTCCGCTCGTCACTTCTTTCCAGGATGAAGAGGAGGAAACCTTGGGGAGAATCACCCTCTGGGTTCGTCCATTTAACCAATTCCAGATCCACCTCACCGTAGTTTTGCCTAGCCCACACTGGACTAGTTTCCTTGCCAGAAGGTCATGGGGGACCTTGTCCAAGAAGGCCTTCCTGAAGTCCAGGTACGCTCCATCCACGGCATCATTCCTCGCATCTACCCAGCTTGTAGCTCTATCAAAAAAAGAGATCAGATGAGTCTGGCATGACTTGTTTTTGATAAATCCATGTGGACTCTTAGCAATGACCGCATTTGTTTCTAAGTGTTTGCAGACCACTTCCTTAACAATCTTTTCCAGAATCTTGCCTGGAAAGCCGCTCCATTGCCCTTCAAAGACTGATAAGGGCTTCTTTGTTAATAAGCGAGCTGACCTTCGATGTGCTCCATGAGATACTCTATGTTGATGAAACATTCATCTTCGATCTAACCGTTGCTCATTAGCTCCTCCGCCTGGAGTTGTCTCTTCCTCCCCTGAGCTCATTTCTGCCTCTGATCATCCATCTCTAGGGAACTGCCTTTCTGGAATGTGGGGCAGAGAGCTCTCCTTTTCAGGGCTTGAACTCTCCTGATTCTCTTGCTCATCAGCAGGCCCAGAATCCCCAGTGAGATCAGGCACAGGCACCATCAAAGGCTGGACTACAACAGTGAGGTTGAATTCCAACGCCCCCTCCCTCCCTCCTTCTCCACAGGTGGCCCGGGACATCGATGGCTCCGGCAACTACCTGCTGCTGACCCACAAGCACCTGGCCCAGCTGCCCCCCAGTTGCTGCTACCGCCTGCGCCGGCCTCCCCCGCGGCCTCCCCCCTGGCTGCTCTACCACGAGTTCACCATCTCCCAGGACAACTGCCTCAGCGTCGTCTCCGAAATCCAGCCAGAGATGTGAGCATCACCTTGGGGTGGAGGGGGGTGGGGTGGTGGTGGTGGTATAGACGTCATGCATGTCTATGAGGGCATAGCTGGGCCTGTGGGGGCCTCACTTTGGTTTGTGCCTTGAGCTTAATAAACAGCCTTCCGAAAGATGTTGACCTCGTCTTCCCTCCCTGCAGGCTGGCCCAACTGGCCCCCCAGTACTACCTGAGCAACCTCCCGCCCAGCGAGAGCCGGGACCTGCTGCTGGAGCTGCGAGAGAAGCTCTCCGGCGAGGAGGAGGAGGAGGGGGAGGAGGAGTCGTCACCCACACAAGACGAGGGGGCCAACACCTCCAAGGCTGCCACTGCCTCTGAGGGCAGAGAAGACGTCTGCGTGGTGCAATGAGGCCGGAGTGAGGCTAGCTTGGATCTGCCCAGCTCCCCAAAGTGTCTCTCCTGTCCTCACTGGGGAAAGGAAGAGAAGGAGAAAGAGGGCCTCAGGCCTGCATCGTGGTCATTGTCTGGGGTGGGACGTGGTCCTCTGGGTCACGGGGACGCCTGGTGTGTAGAAGTCTGGGTGCTTTCCTGGAAGAGGAAGGGACTCAAAGCCATGCATCCCATGAGCGCCTTGTGGAGCAGCTCCCACCTGCCCCCAGCCACCTGGAGGCCAGGTACGAGGCCAGGTACGAGGCCAGGTAGGAAGCCAGGTAGGAGGGGCTGAGCTGGGGTGATGGTGCTCCTCTCAACGTAGACTCACGCCCTTCCTTCACCTGCAGAGGGGATTCTGGGAGTGCCAGTGAACTCCTCCCCAGAGCAATAGCAGTGCTCAACTCAGAGGACCACCAAGCTCCTACCTGCCCTCAAAGCCACTGGATGGGACTTGGCTGGTCAGCGGTCGTCTGACTCACCGCTAGACCTTCCTGGGGCAGGAGACCCCTCGTGATGAGTTGGGGGCGAGAAGAAGGCCACTCACGAAGGAAACAGCCTGGGGAGCCCTTTCCTTTGGAGGTCTTGCTCGCCCTTGACTTCCCAGCGGTCTTGATCTCCCATTGGTTTTGGCCTGCATCCCTTTGGCCTTCTGTGTGGCAGGAAGCCCCAGACGGGGGATTTTCCCACAAGGGAGGAGGGTGGGCGCGGGATATGTGTATGTGATTTGCCTGTGGAATTCTCACGGCAGTGATTGTGAGTGTTTTGTCTTTGTGGGCCGATCGGGATGGACACAAGCACAATCTGGCTGCCCTCCGCGTTGACTCCTTTCGGCCCGAGAAGCCGCTTCGTCAAGAGGTCCATTAAACCTTTTACACTCCTGAAATGTGTCCGGTGCAGTTTTGAATGGGCAAAAGGCAAGGGCTGTGTCACTGAGCACGGGGGGACGCAATCTGCAGGCTTGACCGTTCAACCAGGGCAGAAGGTGCATCAAACCAAATCCTTGCCGGTCATAAGAAGTGGGCTGGAACCCCCACTGGTGCAATGGGATAAACCCTTGTGCCGGCAGGACTGAAGGTCAGAGGTTTGAATCTGGGAAGAACATGGGTGAGCTCCCTCTGTCAGCTCCAGCTCCCCATACGGGGACATGAGAGAAGCCTCCCACAAGGATGCTAAAATATCAAAATATTTTATTAATTTATTTATTTAGAGCATTGGTATCCCGTCCTTCTCAACTCCCGAAGAAAATTCAGGACAGCTTGCAATTGGCAGTCATTAGATGCTGACAAAGAATTTCGAGACGCAGACTCCTTAAAGAGCCACACACAGTAAAAGTTCCAAAGTAGAGTTTATTGCATCAAAAACAAAAGCTCAGGAACACTTAACCTGCAGTGATTCTGGCCAAAACAAAAAAAAATAATAACCAAACTTGGTTCAAAAAGCCAAAGGAAATATAATCCGGATTAACCAGAGAAAAAAGTCCGGATTAAAGCGCAGTACTTAGCAGCAAACAAACAGCGCTAGAACATTCATTTGTTTTGTTTTCTACATACACTATGAAACAATTAAAAAAAATTAAAAATCAAGTTTGTAGATGACACCAAATGGGGAGGGAGAGCCAATAGTCCAGAGGACAGGAGCAGGATTCAAAACGATCTCGACAGATTGGAGAGATGATGGGCCAAAACTCACAAAATGTTCAACAGGAACAAATACAAGATACTCCACTTTGGCAGAAAAAAACGAAATTCAAAGAGTCAGAATGGGGGACAATGCTTGGCTCGAGAGCAGTACGTGTGAAAAAGATCTCGTGGGGAGGAAGGGGAACATGAGCCAGGAATGTGATGCGGCGGCAAAAATAGCCAATGGGATTTTGGCCTGCATCAAGAGGAGCATAGTGTCTAGATCTAAGGAAGTCATGCTACCCCTCTATTCTGCTTTGGTTAGACCACATCTGGAATATTGTGTCCAATTCTGGGCACCACAATTCAAGAGAGATATTGACAAGCTGGAATGTGTCCAGAGGAGGGCGACTCAAATGATCAAGGGTCTGGAGAACAAGCCCTATGAGGAGCGGCTTAAGGAGCTGGGCATGTTTAGCCTGAAGAAGAGAAGGCTGAGAGGGGATATGATAGCCATGTATAAATATGTGAGAGGAAGCCACAGGGAGGAGGAGGGAGCAAGCTTCCTTTCTGCTTCCCTGGAGACTAGGACGCAAGGGAGCAATGGCTTCAAACTACAAGAGAGGAGATTCCATCTGAACATGAGGAAGAACTTCCTGACTGTGAGAGCTGTTCAGCAGTGGAACTCTCTGCCCTGGAGTGTGGTGGAGGCTCCTTCTCTGGAGGCTTTTAAGCAGAAGCTGGGTGGCCATCTGTCAGGGGTGCTTTGAATGCAATATTCCTGCTTCTTGGCACAATGGGGTTGGACTGGATGATGGCCCAGGAGGTCTCTTCCAACTGTAGGATTATAAGATTCTATGATAAAGGGAGAGGACATCCTTTGAGGGAAAATGAAGTGGAGAAGAGTGTGAGCCAGGCCTTCCATAACATCATTCCGGTCTTGCTCTGAAGTATCCATGTACCAACCAATGGAAGTCCAATGCAATACTTGGGAAGCCTGATACTCCTCCTCAGATCTGCCCTGGCCGTCCCTTCCCACTGAGGTCAAGCAGGGAACGATTAGTGACAATAGAATTGTAGAATAGTAGAGTTGGAAGAGACCCCATGGGCCATCTAACCCAACCCCTTGGCATGAAGGAAAAGCACACTCAAAGCCTCCCTGACAGATGGCCATCCAGTCTCTGTTTAGAAGTTGTCAAGGGAGGATCTTCCACCCCACTCTGAGAAGCCCCCCTGAGTCAATGGGCATCACCCACTGAGGCTGACGCTTACTTAGGAAGCCCAGCCAGTCATCTTGTGGAAAGCACAGCGGAGAAGGGAAGGAAGGGGTTGGAGGAGGAAGTGGGGGCACCCCACCCTTCCCCTGAATGCAAGGCTTCCCTCCTGAAGTGTGTGTGTATGGGGGGGGGTCCCTCCCCTCCATGCCTCCTTTGGGGGTTCTCCTGCTGAGTCAGGTGGAAAGTGGGGAGAAGGAGCAGTTGGGGAGAATTCTGACTCAACCTGAAGGCCAATATTTGAGGGGAAGGAGGGAGTAGGGGTCAAGGAGTCAGTATGTGTGGCAGTGGGGAGGGGTCTCAGGGTAGGGGGTGGAGAAGGGGTCAAAGAGTCAGTATGTGTGGCAATGGAGGGGGGGGTCTCTCTTCTTTCCTTAGGGAACAGAGCAGAAGCAGCATCTTCCATTGCTAAATAGCTTTTGCTAGGAACATGGCACAAGTTGTTGACAAAGGCTTTTATGGCCGGAATCAATGGATTGCTGTGAGTTTTCTGAGCTGTATGGCTATGTTCCAGTAGCATTCTCTCCTGAATGAGTAAGAGGTTTTGCTGGTATCTACAGACTTCTGAAGATGCCATTAGAATCGTAGAATCCTAGAGTTGGAAGAGACCTCCTGGGCCATCCAGTCCAACCCCATTCTACCAAGAAGCAGGAATATTGCATTCAAAGCACCCCTGACAGATGGCCATCCAGCCTCTGTTTAAAAGCTTCCAAAGAAGGAGCCTCCACCACACTCCGGGGCAGAGAGTTCCACTGCTGAATGGCTCTCACAGTCAGGAAGTTAATCCTTGAGTTGGAAGAGACCTCATGGGCCATCCAGTCCAACCCCATTCTGCCAAGAAGCAGGAATATTGCATTCAAATCACCCCTGACAGATGGCCATCCAGCCTCTGTTTAAAAGCTTCCAAAGAAGGAGCCTCCACCACACTCTGGGGCAGAGAGTTCCACTGCTGAACGGAGCGTAGTGGAGGCTCCTTCTTTGGAAGCTTTTAAACAGAGGCTGGATGGCCATCTGTCAGGGGTAATTTGAGTGCAATATTCCTGCTTCTTGACAGGGGGTTGGACTAGATGGCCCATGAGGTCTGTTCCAGCTCTTTCCAGCTTCAGTTCTTTGTCGCAGGCAGATGGTGTTTGTGGCACAAGTTCCAATGAAACATCTGAGCAAGGGTGTTGTGCCTCTGCTTGGAGTCTGTCTGCGCGATCTTCTTGCAGCAGCTCAGGATGGGATCTATTGTTTCCTCTACTTCCTTGCAGAGTCCACACATGGGATCTGTTGTCGACTTTTCAATTCTGGCTCTGATGGCCTTGGTTCGAATGGCTTGTTCTTGGGCTACCAGAATCAGGCTCTCCTTTGTCTCCTTTTCCAGAGCTGCATTTGTTGTTGTTGTTATTGTTGTTGTTATTATTATTATTATTACTAATGGACTCTTTGACTGTGTAAAGGAGGTGAGGTTTTCCTCCTGAACTAACCCGGAATCACACCGCGTCCAATTCTGAGGAAGAGGGAGACCAAAAGGACCAAAGGCCTGGAGACCACGAATAATCCCTCTGAGGAGCGGCTTAAAGAGCTGGGTCTGTTTAGCCTGCAGAAGAGAAGGTGGAGAGGAGCCATGTACAAATATGTGAGAGGCTGTCCTAAGGAAGAGGGAGCAGGCATCCTTTCTGCTGCCCTGGAGACTAGGACTAAATGGAAACATGGGTTGAAATGACAGGAAAGAAGAACTGTTCAACAGTGGAACTCTCTGCCTTGAAGTCCAGTGGAAGCTCCTTCCTTGGAGGCTTTGAAACAGAGGCTGGATGGCCATCTGTCAGGGTACGTTGTGCTTTTCCTGCATGGACTAGATGGCCTTGAGGGCTCCCTTCCAAGTCTCTTATCATACAATTCTATGAAAGCAGAACCTAAGGGCTGGACCCAACTTCCCTTTGTTGCCAGAGCCACCCCCGGAAAGGCTTCCCCCGAAAGGCTTCCTCCCACGCGGGGCTCCCCGGCTGACAGGTGTGGAAATGGGCGCGTGGGCGAACTGAGGAACCCCTCGAGGCGTGGCTCAGCGTCGACTCATCCCTTACTACTGCTATTGTCCTGACCTTAAAGCCCAGGCATGGGCCAGCTTGGGCCTTCCCTCTCTCCCTCCCTCCAGGTGTTTTGGACTCCAACTCCCACCATTCCTAACAGCCGGCAGCCGGCAGGCTGTCAGGAATGGTGGGAGTTGGAGTCCAAAACACCTGGAGGGAGGGAGAGAGGGAAGGCCCAAGCTGGCCCATGCCCCTTGCATCTTAACCCAAAGCCCATTCTCCTAACTAAACAGGTGTGGCTGCATCCCATCTCCCATCCCCTTTAGCCTAAGGATGAGTAATAGGAGTTGTAGTCCTCCCCCAGAGGGAGATCCCCCTTCCTCCGCCCAAGGGGGACATATAGGGCACCCTCCAACCTTCGCATCCAGAGCGAGAAGGAGCTGGAACTCAGATCAGCAGGCAGGTAAGCGATGCATTATTATTGTTATTATTATTATTATTATTATTATTATTATTATTATTATTATTACTATTATTATTATTATTATTATGCAGGTAAGTACTACTGCTATTATTATTGACTAGCTGTACCCGCCACCTCTTGCTGTGGCCAAACTTCCCTCCCTCTTTCTCTCCTTCCTTCCTTCTTTCTCTCCTTCCTTCCTTCCCTCCCTCTTTCCTTCCTTCCTTCCCTTTCTTTCTTTCTTTCTTTCTTTCTTTCTCTCCTTCCCACCCTCCCTCTTTTTCTTTCTTTCTTTCTTTCTTTCTTTCTTTCTCTCCTTCCTTCCCTCTCTCCTTCCTTCCTTTTTATCTTTCTTTCTCTCCTTCTTTCCCTCCTTTCTTTTCTTTCTTTCTTTCTTTCTTTCTCTCCTTCCTTCCTTCCTCTCCCCCCACCCTCCCTCCTTTCTTTCTCTTTCTTTCTTTCTTTCTTTCTTTCTCTCCTTTTCTCCTTCCTTCCTTCCCTCTTTCCTTCCTTTTTATCTTTCTTTCTCTCCTTCTTTCCCTCCTTCCCTTTCTTTCTTTCTTTCTCTCTCTCTCTTCTACCTTCTTTCCTTCCTTTTTATCTTTTTCTTTCTCTCCTTCTTTCCCTCCCTCTTTCCTTCATTCTTTGTCTTTCTTTCTTTCTCTCCTTCCTTTCCTCCTTCCTTCCTTCCTTCCTTCCTTCCTTCCTTCTTTCCTTCCTTTTTATCTTTCTTTCCTTCTTTCCCTCCCTCTTTCCATCCTTCCTTTTCTTTCTTTCTTTCTTTCTTTCTTTCTTTCTTTCTTTCTCTCTCTCTTTCTTTCCTTCCTTCCTTCCTTCCTTCCTTTTTATCTTTCTTTCTTTCTTTCTCTCCTTCCTTCTTTGTCTTTCTTTCTTTCTCTCCTTCCTTCTCTTTTTCTTTCTTTCTTTCTTTCTTTCTTTCTTTCTTTCTTTCTTCTTTCTCTCCTTCCTTCCTTCTATCTCTTCCTCTTCCCTTCCTTCCTTCCTTCCTTCTTTCCTTCCCCCTTTTTCTTTGTTTTCCTCTTTCCCTCCTTCCTTCCTTTTCTACCTATTCTCGGACTGGAACTCCTAGCACATTATCTGCTTCAAAGTGAATTATATGAGTCTACACTGCCAGATAATCCAGTTCAATGCAGATGATCTGGATTTTATATGGCAATGTAGACAACGTAGGCCCCCTGGTGGCTCAGTGGGTTAAACTGCTGAGCTGTTGAACTTGCTGACCGAAAGGTTGGTGGTTCAAATCCGGTGAGCTCCTGCTGTTAACCCCAGCTTCTGCCAACCTAGCAGTTTGGAAACATACAAATATGAGTAGATCAATAGGTAGGTAATGGTGCTCCATGCAGTCATGCCAGTGGCCACATGACCTTGGAGGAGTCTATGGACAACGCCAGCTCTTCAGCTCAGAAATTGAGATAATGGTTTGTTGTAGGTTTTTTGGGCTTCCATATAATCCAGTTGGAATCAGATAACCTGGATGTCATATAGCAGTGTAGACGGGGCTTTCGTTCAAGCTGATCAACCCTCTCCTCCCGCCTCCCTTCTTGCAGGCTCAGCACCTTGGTTGAGACCCCAAACGCCCCTCATCTGAACCTACAGCAAACCATGGGGCTGGGATCCCTGCTGCTGGGGTTGACCCTCCTCTTCCTCCTCCTGGGGAGACCCTCCTCTTCTGCCTTTGCCTGGACCGCCTTCCGAGACCCAGGTAAGGTCATTTTGTGGGGAGGGGATTCAGGAAAAACCTTGGCAAGTCACACTCTCTCAGCCTCTTGCACTTCAGGACAGGAATAACCCTCTGAGTTCAAAACATCACACACTGAATAAGAAAACAATCCTTTTATTGAAGATAAGTAAAAACAGCAAAGTAAAAAACACTTTAAAGGGATAGGTAAATCCAATTAGGTAAGAAGATAAGCAGGAACAAAATTAGTCTAAGGAAGAATTCAGCAATGCCCAAAAACAAAGTCCACAACTCTCTAACAAAATCCAAAGAACCAGGGAACGTAGATCCAAGGAATGAGCAGATAATCGCAAGAGACAAAAAACCAAATTAGGAAAAAATAAATCTTTACGCACGAATCTTCAAAGCAAGGCTTCTCTAAGATGAGGACAAGAACTTGATTCTAAGCTATGCTTCTTCTGCCTGTATTTTCCATGCTTGGAACCTTTAAGCCTTTCCAAGCACTCAAAACTGGTTTCGCTTTCCTTGAGTGGCCCTTATCTTTTTCTGTTGAAGCCTGGCAGAACGCCGAAGACATTGCTCGGCCTGTCTGTTTTGACTAATTTCCGCCCGCCTATCTATATGCTCATTAGGGGAAAGCAGGTGCCGAGTTGTTTACAAGCCCCAAATCCTGGGAACTCTCTGGCCTGTCTGTTTTGACTAATTTCCGCTCGCCTAACCCTAACCCTATACCCTGTAGGAACATTCTCATGGGAAACTACACTTTGAACAGGTGTCTCTCTGTCATTCTCTGCATCAGTATCACTGACCAAACCATTGCCATCTTGAACCTCATTTACATAATTCCCCACATCCAAAGCACCCTGATCCTGAAACACAATCACAGGCTGAACTCCAACACAGCCTGGTTTCGCTTTTCTTGACTGGCCCGTATCTTTTTCTGTTGAAGCCTGGCAGAACGCCGAAGGCATTGCTCGGCCTGTCTGTTTTGACTAATTTCCGTCCGCCTAGTTTCTGCAGGTACCGAGTTGTTTTCAAGCCCCAAATCCTGGGAACTCTCTGGGAGCAATTCAGGGAGTAAACCATCATCCCTATATCCTGTAGGAACTTTCTCATAGGAAACTATGTTTAAGATTAACTGCTGCGAGTGTTTGCTTTGTTTGAGAGGTGGGGCGAGGGTGCATTCTTTTAGCCAGCAGTGACACAGAGGCTATTTAACTTTCCAGCTTCATGAGGGTATGCTTTACCCTCATGAAGCAGCCACTGGGGGAGCTGTCGCTTCACTGTCCACTTGTGACACCGATGGAGTACTTCCTCATTCTTTTGCATGCTGCTGGAGATTTTTATGGCATCATAAATTAGTTAAATTAGCCTCCCCGCATAAGCGGTACCTAAATTTCCTACTTGACTGATGTAACTGTCTTTCAGGCTGCAAAGGTCGACAGCAAGGTAGGCAAATGGTCAGGAGCTTACTCCGACCTGGTCTGATTCATGACCTTTCAGTCAGTAGTGATCTAAATGCAGCTGACTCCCAACCAGCTGCATAAATCCAGTCTTTATATGGCTGTGTGGACTCATATAATCCAGTTCAAAGCAGATCATCTGGATTGTTTTGATAATCTGGATTATATAGCCGTAGTCTTATCCTGAGTGTTTGCTATCATGCATGATTAAGGACAGGAATGGAAATACTATTAAGGGGGCATTTGACCCTGAAAGCAGACCGTCCCTTGGGGGAGGGGCAGTCGGGACCCTTGCCCATTTGACCCTTTGCCTTGACCCCACAGCCGGCTTGACCTGCGAGACCTCGTCCTACAACAGCGCCACTCTCCGCTGCTCCTGGGAAGCCCTCCGCCCGGCCACCGTCTGCCTCCACCTCCGGCAAAAGTGAGTAGGACCCCCGGGGACCCTTCCTCACTCCACTGTTGCAATTGGGGATGGAGGGAAGCCTGTGTTGCTGGCCTGTTTGCACCTCTAGAGCTCTGCAGCTCAAAGTGTTTGGCTTCCTGTCTGGAGAGACCACTTCCCCTTCTTTCCTTCCTTCCTTCTTCCCCAAAGCCTTGTTTAGTGCCTGCTTTATGACAGCTTTGAGAAGAGCAAGATTCTTGGTCTCACTCTGTGTCTTGCAGGGGAGGTTTTGGGCCCAGCATGCTTATGCTGCACTCTACCCTGGTATAGATGCCAAATACATATCCTATAGACTTATCTGGCGCAGTTAAAGGCAGCCAGGACCCTTCCAACATGCCCCTGCGCATGTGCAGAGTGTCCTGCTAACTCTTGGTTTCTCTCTGTGTGTATCTTAAGGGAAGGTTATGGGCCCAGCATGCTTCTGCTGCACTCTACTCTGGTATAAATGCCAAATACATATCCTATAGCCTTTTCTGGGGTAATTGAAGGCAGCCAGGACCCTTCCAACATGCTCATGTGCAGAGTGTCCTGCTTACTCTTGGACTGTGTGTGTGTGTGTTGTAGGGGAGGTTATGGGCCCCCCATGCTCCTGCTACTCTCTGCTCTGGGATAGATGCCAAATATGTACATATTGTATAGCCTTGTCTAGGGACAGTTGAAGGCAGCCAGGACCCCTCCAACATGCTTATGTGCATGTGCAGAGTGTCCTGCTGACTCTTGGTCTCCCTTTGTATGTATCTTGTAGGGAAGTTTATGGGCCCAGCTTGCTTCTGCTGCACTCTACTCTGGTATAGGTGCCAAATACATATCATAAAGCTTTATCTGGGGCAGTTGAAGGCAGCCAGGACCCTTCCAACATGCCCCTGCGCATGTGCAGAGTGTGCAGAGTGTCCTGCTGACACTTGGTCTGTGTGTGTGTGTGTATTTTGTAGGGGAGGTTATGGGCCCAGCATGCTTCTCCTGCACTCTACTCTGGTATAGATGCCAAATACCTATCCTATAGACTAATCTGGGGGCAGTTGAACGTAGCCAGGACCAAACATGCCCCTGCGCATGTGCAGAGTGTCCTGCTGACTCTTGGTCTCTTTCTGTGTATGTTTTGTAGCGGAGGTTATGGGCCCACCATGCTTTTGCTGCACTCTACTCTGATAGAGTAGAGCTCCAAGAGGAGCTGTTAGGCAGCCAGGACCTCTCTAACATGCTCCTGCGCATGTGCAGAGTGCCCTGCTAACTCTTGGTCTCTCTCTGTATGTTATGGGAGGTTATGGGCCCAGCAAGCTTCTGCTGCATTCTACTCTGGTATAGATGCCAAATACATATCCTAAAGCCTTATCCGGGGACAGCAGAAGGCATCCAGGACTTCTCTAACATTCCTCTGAGCATGTGCAGAGTGTCCTGCTGACTCTTGGTCTGTGTGTGTGTGTGTTGTGGGAAGGTTATGGGCCCAGCATGCTTCTGCTGCACTCTACTCTGATATAGATGCCAAATACATATCCTAAAGCTTTATCTGGGGCTGTTAAATGCAGCCAGACCCCTCCAACATGCTCCTGCACATGTGCAGAGTGTCCTGCTGACTCTTGGTCTCTCTCTCTCTCTGTGTGTGTGTGTGTGTGTGTGTGTGTGTTGTAGGGGAGGTTATGGGCCCAGCATGCTTCTGCTGCACGCTACTCTGGTATAGATGCCAAATACATATCCTATAGCCTTAACTGGGGTAGTTAAATGCAGCCAGGACCCTTCCAATATGCTCATGTGCATGTGCAGAGTGTCCTGCTGACTCTTGGTCTGTGTGTGTGTGTCATATAGGGGAGGTTATGGGCCCAGCATGCTTCTGCTGCGCTTTATTCTGGTATAGATGCCAAATACATATCCTAAAGCCTTATCTATGGACAGTTAAGGCAACCAGGACCTCTCCAACATGCTCCTGCACATGTGCAATGTCCTGCCGACTCTTGGTTTCTCTCTGTGTGTATCTTATAGGGGAGGTTATGGGCCCAGCATGCTCCTGCTGCACTCTACTCTGGTATAAATGCCAAATACATATCCTATAGCCTTTTCTGGGGTAATTGAAGGCAGCCAGGACCCTTCCAACATGCTCATGTGCAGAGTGTCCTGCTTACTCTTGGACTGTGTGTGTGTGTGTTGTAGGGGAGGTTATGGGCCCCCCATGCTCCTGCTACTCTCTGCTCTGGGATAGATGCCAAATATGTACATATTGTATAGCCTTGTCTAGGGACAGTTGAAGGCAGCCAGGACCCCTCCAACATGCTCCTGCGCATGTGCAGAGTGTCTTGCCGACTCTTGGTTTCTCTCTGTGTGTATCTTGTAGTGGAGAATATGGGCCCAGCATGCTTCTGCTGCACTCTACTCTGGTACAGATGCCGAATACATATCCGAAAGCTTTATCTGGGGCAGTTGAAGACAGCCAGGACCCTTCCAACATGCCTCTGCACATGTGCAGAGTGTCCTGCTGACTCTTGGTCTCTCTCTATGTGTATCTTGTAGGGGAGGTATGGGTCCACCATGCTTCTGCTGCACTCTACTCTGATATAGATGCCAGGGGGCAGTTGAAGGCAGCCAGGACCGAACATGCCCCTGTGCATGTGTAGAGTATCCTGTGGACTCTTGGTGTCTCTGTGTGTGTGTCTTGTAGGGGAGGTTATGGACCCTGCATAATTCTGCTCCACTCTACTCTGGCATAGATGCCAAATACCTATCCTATAGACTTATCCGGGGGCAGTTGAACGTAGCCAGGACCAAACATGCCCCTGCACATGTGCAGAGTCTCCTGCTGACTCTTGGTTTCTCTCTGTGTGTATCTTGTAGGTGAGGTTATGGGCCCAGCATGCTTCTGCTGCTCTCTGCTCTGGTACAGATGCCAAATATGTATCCTAAAGCCTTATCTGGGGGCAGTTGATGCCAGCCAGGACCCTTCCAACATGCCCCTGTGCATGTGCAGAGTGTCCTGCTGACTCTGGGTCTCTCTCTGTGTGGGTCTTGAAGGGGAGGTTATGGGCCCAGCATGCTTCTGCTGCGCTCTGCTCTGGTACAGATGCCAAATATGTATCCTAAAGCCTTATCTGGGGGCAGTTGATGCCAGCTAGGACCCTTCCAACATGCCCCTGTGCATGTGCAGAGTGTCCTGCTGACTCTGGGTCTCTCTCTCTGTGGGTCTTGAAGGGGAGGTTATGGGCCCAGCATGCTTCTGCTGCGCTCTGCTCTGGTATAGATGCCAAATATGTATCCTAAAGCCTTATCTGGGGGCAGTTGATGGCAGCCAGGACCCTTCCAACATACCCCTGTGCATGTGCAGAGTGTCCTGCTGACTCTGGGTCTCTCTCTCTGTGGGTCTTGAAGGGGAGGTTATGGGCCCAGCATGCTTCTGCTGCGCTCTGCTCTGGTATAGATGCCAAATATGTATCCTAAAGCCTTATCTGGGGGCAGTTGATGGCAGCCAGGACCCTTCCAACATACCCCTGTGCATGTGCAGAGTGTCCTGCTGACTCTGGGTCTCTCTCTCTGTGGGTCTTGAAGGGGAGGTTATGGGCCCAGCATGCTTCTGCTGCGCTCTGCTCTGGTATAGATGCCAAATATGTATCCTAAAGCCTTATCTGGGGGCAGTTGATGGCAGCCAGGACCCTTCCAACATGCCCCTGTGCATGTGCAGAGTGTCCTGCTGACTCTGGGTCTCTCTCTCTCTCTCTCTCTTGTAGGGGGGAACTGGGCGCCAATTGCTCCTCCCAGGAAATGAGGTCTGGCCGGGGCCCCGCCTGGGTCCAGATGGTCAACTGCCCTTCTGCCTGTTCCTCCGCCGCAGAAGAGACCCCCATGGAGCTGGAGGTCGAGGCCGGGGGCAACGGGGGGCAGCGCCAGCGCCTGAGCAGAAGCCTCCTCTGGAGAGACCTGGGTAAGGAGACTGAAACCCCCTAGGAAGACCCCTCCCTTCCAGAGGGCTGGTGTTGGAGTCCAGCCACATCCTGCTCAAGTTTCTAGTCCTCATCAAGGAAATACAAGCCATCCCCAAGTTACAAACATCTGACTTACAAATGACTCCTAGTTAGGAACGGAGCTGAGACAACAGGAAGTAAGAAATCTGCCTCTTGGAAGGGAAATTATGTCAGAACATGGGTTAAAATGTAGTGAAATATTGTTATAGTTTAAACTGTGTGATGTAGCAATGTAATGCAAGTGTTAAATGCATAGAGCTGTGATAGATTCATGGAGTGTAACTTTGGAGAGTTCCGGTGATGTAGTTACATTCCACAAGATCTGATAACCATGTGCTTTCTTCCTTCCAACAATGTATGGCTAGGTGATGAGATGTGTTTTTGTTACTTCTGTAAATAGTTTGTAGTTTAGTATTTGCAATAAAGTAGGCCACTTCAGGCTTTGGGGTGATCTAAAGTAGCATGGTATATGTACTGTCGCACGCTGGGCCTGTGCATAAGACTGTAGACAGGACATAAATTCTGTGTGCCCAACGGGACGCCTGGGCTGCCTCAGATTAAAGGCCTTTGGATTTCCTTAAACAGAGTCTTTAGATTGCTTAAAGGTTCAACAATGTTCTTTATTATTGATGAAAACAAACAGGTACTTTAAAGCTTTCTTAACAGTCTATTGCAGCGGTTCTCAACCTGGGGGTCGCGACCCCCAGGGGGGTTGCTGGGCCATTTTCGGGGGGTCACGAAGGGGCCTCGGTTGGCCCCGCCCCCTCAAAATGGCTGCCTTGCACCCAGCAGGAGCAAGATCTAGGGGAGGGAGGCTTCGTGCGGGGCCTAGCCTTGCACGAAGCCTCTCTCTCCTAGATCACGCCCCCGCGGCCCGGCGGGAGCTCGATCTAGGCGAGGGAGGCTTCGTGCGGGGCCTAGCCTTGTTGACCGAAAGGGTGCAGGTTCAAATCCAGGAAGCTGCATGAGCTTCTGCTGTCAGCCCCAGCTTCTGCCAACTTAGCAGTTCAAAAACATGCAAATGTGAGTAGATAAATAGGTACTGCTCTGGTGGGAAGGTAACCATGCTCCCTGCAGTTATGCTGGCCACATGACCTTGGAGGTGTCTACGGACAACGCTGGCTCTTTGGCTTAGAAATGGAGATGAGCACCACACCCAAGTCAGACATGACTAGACATAATGTCAGGGGAAAACCTTTACCTACAACTCCCAAATGACAAAACCAACCCCCCCCCCCCAACCCCACCAGTATTTAAATTTGGGTGTATCTAGTAATTGTGCCAAATTTGGTTGGGGGGTCACCATAACATGAGGAACTGCATTAAGGGGTCACGGCATTAGGAAGGTTGAGAACCACTGGTATTGGCTCTCTCTCAGTCTTGTCCACAGGGAACAGGCACTATCTTCTTAACTGTAACTAATGGGGAAATCCTTAACTTCTAATCTGGGCAGTCTGCCTTTGCCTCTGTTGGTGTGGAGCCCCTGCACCCGGTACCAACTACTTCTGGCTTCTGCGAGTGACCCTTACCAAGCAGAGCTTTGTAGACTTCCAGGGGAAAAGAACTCAGGTTTCCGTGATGGCTGACTGAAGTCCTTCAGCAAAGGAGCTGTAAGGCTGTACAATCCTCGGCCAAGCTGTGGGCTGTATAACCCCGGCCAAGCTGTAGAAGACGAAGCTTTCTACAGGAGCTCTTGATATTATGTCCTGCATGGAAAGCTTCTCTGTGTGGACTGAACCCAAACTGGCTCCTATTCCCTCCAAAAAAGGGGGACGGGACAAGGGAACCTAACTATAATTGACAGGTGGCTTGCCCTATGATTGCAACCAAAAGAGGTCACCTATCTGCAGAGTCTCTGAAACAACGTTTTTGCAGTTTAATAAACTTTCCGCATGTTTTTACAATAGAACCAATTAGGAAATGATATTCACAACCCAGGGACAAAAATGGTGTCACCTCTTATTGTTTCCCCCTTCCTTGCAGTGAAGCCCGCTGCCCCGGAAGGTCTGTGGGTGTACCAGGAGGAGCACACAGGGCAGGTGCGGCTGAGGTGGGCACCTCCAAGTACCTGGGACCGGCCCGCCTCCTTCTTCCCGCTCCGCTTCCACCTCCACCTGGAATACTTTGGCAACCTGGACAAAGGCGCCCACCACCAGGACCTCTTCAGCGTGGGTTCACATTCCTTTGTTATACCCGTTGTATATAACTTCATAGCCAAAATCTTGGGCCAAAAGATGTCCCAAGTTTTGTTTTTTTCGTGTCAGGAGCAACTTGAGAAACAGCAAGTCGCTTCTGGTGTATTAGAATGGGTTATCTGCAAGGACGTTGCCCAGGGGACACCCGGATGTTTGATGTTTTATCATCCTTGTGGGAGGCTTTTCTCTCATGTCCCTGCATTGGAAGCTAGAGCTGACAGACAGGAGCTCATTCCACTCCCCAGATTCGAACCATCAACCTGTCAGTCAGCTGGTGTGAAAGAACTGGCCATCTGCAAGGACGTTGCCCAGGGGACGTTGGCCAGATGTTTGATGTTTTACCATCCTAGTGGGAGGCTTTTCTCTCATGCTCCTGCATGGGAAGCTAGAGCTGACAGACAGGAGCTCATTCCACTCCCCAGATTTGAACCATCAACCAGTCAGTCAGTTGGTGTGAAAGAATTGGCCATCTGCAAGGACGTTGCCCAGGGGATGTTGCCCGGATGTTTGATGTTTTACCATCCTGGTGGGAGGCTTTTTTTCATGTCCCTGCATGGGAAGCTAGAGCTGACAGACAGGAGCTCATTCCACTCCCCAGATTTGAACCATTAACCTGTCAGTCAGCTGGTGTGAAAGAATTGGCCATCTACAAGGACGTTGTGTAGGGGACGTTGCCCGGATGTTTGATGTTTTGCCATCCTTGTGGGAGGCTTTTCTTTCATGTCCCTGCATGGGAAGCTAGAGCTGACAGACAGGAGCTCATTCCACTCCCCAGATTCAAACCATCAACCTGTCAGTCAGCTGGTGTGAAAGAATTGGCCATCTGCAAGGACGTTGCCCGGATGTTTGATGTTTTACCATCCTAGTGGGAGGCTTTTCTCTCATGTCCCTGCATGGGAAGCTAGAGCTGACAGAGAGGAGCTCATTCCACTCCCCAGATTTGAACCGTCAACCTGTCAGTCAGCTGGTGTGAAAGAATTGGCCATCTGCAAGGACGTTGCCCAGGGGACGTTGCCCGGATGTTTGATGTTTTATCATCCTGGTGGGAGGCTTTTCTCTCATGTCCCTGCATGGGAAGCTAGAGCTGACAGACAGGAGCTCATTCCACTCCCCAGATTTGAACCATCAACCTGTCAGTCAGCTGGTGTGAAAGAATTGGCCATCTGCAAGGACGTTGCCCAGGGGACGTTGCCCAGATGTTTGATGTTTTACCATCCTTATGGGAGGCTTTTCTCTCATGTCCCTGCATGGGAAGCTAGAGCTGACAGACAGGAGCTCATTCCACTTTCCAGATTCGAACCATCAACCTGTTGGTCAGCAGTCCTGCCAGCACAAGAGTTTAACCCATTGCTCCACTGGAGTTTCCAAGTGGAAAACTTTAAGAAGCCCTGATCTGGACTGTGGAATGAATGCAGTTCAACATCACATGCTCTATAGCCTAGGGAGTTGTAGTCTGGTGTCAATAAGCATGGATGCAGTTTGACCTCGCTTGGCCCCCTTCTATGGGACCCTGGGAGTTGTAGTCTAGGCCACAAACAAGGCAAAGACAAGGAAAGGCAGTGCAAGACAGGCATCCTCCAGCTGTTTGAACCTCCAACTTCCAGGATTCCTGACCACTGAACAAGCTGTCTAGGACGTCTGGGAGTTGGAGCGCCATCATTTGAAGAAGCCTGTTGGAAAACTACAGCTCTCAGGATTCCATGGCTTGAAGCCCTTGGCAGGATAAATGATGCCAGACTGCATTTATTCTGCAGTAGTTGTGGGCCCGGTATTTGTCTCATTTGTTTCTTTCGTGTTTTCGTTTCGTACTGTTCATTCGGATGGCACAAAACGGCACACTCCCTCCCCTGTACGGAAATATCAGTATTTATTTATTTATTTATCATGTCAGGAGAAAACAGTTGTATTGCATTTGTAACAAACAAACAAACAAAGCACAAAGTTTGCAAGCTTGGCGGTTGATTAAATGTCCTTTGAGCAGTCTCTGGCCCCTTGGAGTGCCTCTGGTGTTGCCGCAAGAAGGTCCTCCCTTGTGCATCATGTGGCAGGGCTCAGGGTGCATTGCAGCAGGTGGTCAGTGGTTTGCTCTTCTCCGCACTCGCATGTCGAGGATTCCACTCTGTAGCCCCATTTCTTAAGATTGGCTCTGCATCTCGTGCTGCCAGAGCGCAGTCTGTTCAGCGCCTTCCAAGTCGCCCAGTCTTCTGTGTGCCCAGGTGGAGTCTCTCATCTGGTATCAGCCATTGATTGAGGTTCCGGGTTTGAGCCTGCCACTTTTGGACTCTCGCTTGCTGGGGTGTTCCAGCGAGTGTCTCTGTAGATCTTAGGAAACTATTTCTTGATTTAAGTTGTTGACGTGCTGGCTGATACCCAAACAGGGGATGAGCTGGAGATGTCACTGCCTTGGTCCTTTCACTATAGGCTACTTCCCAGCGGATGTCAGGTGGTGCAATACCGGCTAAGCAGTGTAATTTCTCCAGTGGTGTAGGGCGCAGACACTCCATGTCTCATTCAGAGCCACATCCACTTTTTTAGCGTGGTGAAATGTGTTCCACACTGGGCATGCATACTCAGCAGCGGAGTAGCAAAGCGCAAGGGCAGATGTCTTCACTGTGTCTGGTTGTGATCCCCAGGTTGTGCCAGTCAGCTTTCGTATGATATTGTTTCTAGCGCCCACTTTTTGCTTTATATTCAGGCAATGCTTCTTGTAATTCAGGGCACGGTCCAGAGTGACTCCCAGGGATTTGGGTGCGCTGCAATGCTCCCGTGGGATTCCTTCCCAGGTGAGCCTCAGAGCTTGAGATGCTTGTCTGTTCTTAAGGAAATACCAGTGAAACAAAAGGTATGTAGGAATGGTAACTTTTTGGTTGGCTGATTTTCTTCAGCGCTTGTGCTTGCCAGGTCCTACAGCCATGTGCACCAGGCTCCAATGAGCCAAAAAGATTTGTTTTTGGGTTTTTTCGGACCTTGGACAACAAAGCTCATTCGGAAAGGTGTCTGTTTCCGGGAGGGGTGCACGAAAAGTAAAATGGGGCCTTACAAATGAAATAAGCTGGAATGGATAGTGATTCTGTACAAATGCACAAGACTGTTCTGCAGTGTGGACGCAGAAGAGTTACCATTCCCACTTACCTTTCATTTCACTGATATTATTATTATTATTATTATTATTATTTGGAAGTTTGCTATACCGGCCTTCTCACCTCAACGAGGGACTCAGGTCGGTTTACAACATATATGCAAATACAATAATATATAAGTACAACAGAGTGCAATGTCATTACAGATTAAAATAGTACAATAAAGTACAATAAAAACATCATCATAATTATTACCCAAGCCATCGTTCTAGTCATAGTCATAGTTCATCATCCTCCTTCCTTATGGACGGAGGTTAAAGATTCAGTCCTCGAATGCCACATTCCAGAGCCAGGTCTTTAGTAGTTTCCTGAAAGTCAGGAGGGAGGGAGCAGATCTAATCTCTAGTGCGAGGGAGTTCCAAAGCCGGGGAGCCACCACCGAGAAGGCCATGTCCCTCGTCCCCACCAACCGTGATTGCGAGGGTAGTGGGACCAGGAGCAGGGCCCCCCCGGAAGGTCTTAATAGCCTTGATGGTTCATAGGGGAGAATCCGTTCGGACAGGTAAACTGGGCCGGAGTCGTTTAGGGCTTTATAGGTCAAAACCAGCACTTTGAATTGTGCACGCAAGCTAATCGGCAGCCAGTGGAGCTGGCGTAACAGAGGGGTCGTATGGTCTCTGTACCCCGCTCCTGTTAGCAATCTGGCTGCCGCTCATTGGACTGATTGAAGCTTCCGGGCAGTCTTCAGAGGCAACCCCACGTACAGTGCGTTGCAGTAGTCTAGAAGGGATGTAACCAGAGCGTGGACCACCGTATAGGGGAGGGGTGTGCCGTTTCATGCCATCCGAATGAACACTCCATCCTGTGTCTCTCCCCCCCCCCCCCCCCCGGCCTCCTAACCCTGGGCTGTTTCTTCTTACAGGACCACCTTGAGGAGACCGCCGAGCCCCCACAGCCCCACCAGATCCTCCACCGGGCCAAGATCCGCTGCCAGGACCCCATTGCCGGCTCTGCCTGGGGCCCCTGGTCTGGATGGGCCCTTCCCTCGGAGGCCACACCACTCCCTTGAGCTGGAGCCCAGAAGAGGGGGTCTCGGGAGGGTGGGTGGGGATGTTTGCAAAGGACCCTCCACCTCACCCCACCCACCCACTTTCCTCACAGGGCTCCATGAAGACAGAGCACGTGTGGGTTTCTTTTAATAAAAGCATGGAGAGAGTGATGCTGGCCTGGCTGCTCCTGTTTGGGCTCAGGGACCCCTCTCAGTGCCCCCTTCCCCAAAGGCAGAGCTTTAGGCAGTCACCTCTGGGCCGAGAAGGGCGGTATATAAATGTGGTAAAGAAATAAAATAGGTAGGCAAACTTCCAAAAGAGTCCCAGCTGGCTAGGAGTTATCTCACAGGCACTCTCTAATATTGCACACAGCTAGGAACTCAGGGTCACATTCTCACAGCCTTCTATGTAAACATACATCCTGGCAATACAATCCTATTGCAATCACATTTCTACTACATGAAATTACATTTAAACATGAAAATATACACTGACACACTTCTGGTTCCCATTCACAGAGCTTTATTGGTTGGGAGGTTCCAGTGGGAAGAGGGGCCGCCGTGGATGAGGATGGATGGGGAACGGGAGGGGAAGGGTCCGAGCTGGTCATTTGGTGCTTTCACCTGCCCCACTTCCCAGGACAACTCTGACATTCCGCAACAAGTTATAGATCATATACTTGTAAGAGACCCCCAGAGGACATCCAGTCCAACCCCATTCGGTCATGCGAGAAGACACAATGAAAGCAGTCCTGACAGAAGGCCATTCAAACTCAGTTTAAAAGCCTCCACAGAAGGCAACTCCTACATTCTATTGACCTCCAATGTTAGCCCTGTTTCTGGATCTATTGGACCGGCTAATTCCAAAGAAGCAGTCTTATATATAATATATGTTCTGAGATGCAGAATAGATATTATATATAGGACTGCTTCATCTGCTCACCCATAGCAAACCTTGAGTCCTCTTTGGGGTAGAGAAAGGTGGGATATAAATAGAGTAAGTAAATAAATTAATAAATTAATTACTAAGTAACTAGAGCTGATGTGGTCTATCCAATGCCATTTTCTGAATCAGCGCCGTCCTAAAAACTAAGATGGTAATTAAAGAATTGTTTTTGTTGGGTATGGGGATGATGGGTATTATAGAATTATACAGTTGGAAGAGACCCCATGGGCCATCTAGTCCAACCCCCTGCCATGCAGGAAAAGCACAATTGAAGCACCCCAACAGATGGCCATCCATCATCTGTTTAAAAGCTTCCAAGGAAGGAGCTTCCACCAGACACTGAGGCAGAGAATTCCACTGCAGAACAGCTCTTCTTAAAGTCAGGAAGTTATGTTCAGGGGGAATCTCCTTTCCTGCCATATGAACCCATCGCTCCATTGAGTCCTAGTCTCCAGGGCAGCAGAAAACAACAACAACAAACACAGTCCTAGACACTTGGGAAGTGTTCGAATTGCGGTTTTGTGATACGAAATCCATAATATATATCTCGTTTGCTGTGACATACTGTGTTTTTGTGTCAGTAAAATAATAATAACAACAACAACAATCGGCGCTGACAAAATGACCACCTGCCAGCTGCAAAAGGCCACCTTACTGGGATCTGCACGCATTATTCGCCGATATATCCCACAGTCCTAGACACTTGGGAAGTGTCCGATGTGTGATCTAATGCAACAACCAGCAGAGTGATCTTGTCTGCTGTGGACTCATATTGTTCTGTTTCAAGTAATAACAACAACAACAATAATAATAATAATAATAATAATTATTATTATTATTATTTCTACCCCGCCACTATCTCCCAAAATGAACTCGGGGCGGCTTGCAAAGCACTCTTAATGGAACAATACATACAGTGCAATAAATACAGATACATCATACATATATCAAAAGTAAACATAATTATCATGATCAATACAGAAAACAATACCACAGTAAAATCAGTCAGTCTGCTCCCTCTTCCTTATGACACCCTTTCACATCTTTATACATGTCTCCTCTCAAACAGACCCAGTTCTTTAAGACGCTCCTCATGGGGCATAGGGCTTGTATGTGGAGAGGCAATACATCAGAAATGGGGCAGGTCTGTTTCCCAAAACAGCAGCAGCAGGGAGAAGTCTCACCTGGGGCAACCGCAATTGCATGGGTAGGGGGATAATAGGAATGGGAGTTGGGGGTTGTTACTTTGGAGGGGGGGACACTAGAGGGGCTATTTTGTGCCCCAAGAAAAGAGGGGGCCACTATTACATCTGGCCCAGCTCCAAGGTGCTCCAAACCGATGGGCACCACCCAGCCCCAGATATTCTGGGGACCAGCCCCTCTTCTCCCACCTCCCACGCCCCCTTTTTGCCTGAGTTGGGGGGGGGGCAGCTGGGGGCGGACATCATGGCGTGCGGTTTCACCCCCCAGGCCTTGGCGGGGAGGAGGGGGCTGGAGAACGTGTGGTTGCAGCACTGGCTTGCCAGGGCCTTGTACTTTTGGAGGGAGCGGAGGAAGGGAACTCAGAGGCCATCTAGTCTAGCTCCTAAACAACACAACACACAACCATTCGATGCTAAGGCGTCCCGCCAAAATGGAACTGTAGAGTCTACTGCCGGCCATAGCGACACCTGTGCAGGGCCATAGCGACACCTCTTTGGCCCTGTTGCCTTACAACTCCTGGGCAGGGCACCTCCATGGCCACACAGCCTTGTGGCGAGAGGACTTCAATGGCCGAGCTGCAAGGCCATAGCAACACCTATTGAATGACTCCTTGTGTCTTAACTGTATTACATCAAGACCAGAATGAAGTCCAAAGAAAATAATAATAATAACAACAACAACAACAATAATAAACCATCTCCCCAATGGGGACTCGGAACGGCTTACATAGGGCCGATCCCGGACAACATATTACAACAAAATAAAACCTGAGCATAAACAATAAACAACATCATCAAATTACATTAAAAAATTATTATAAATATAGCGCACAAATCTGAAACATTTCTATCATGTAAGCCACTCTGAGTCCCCTTCGGGGTGAGAAGGGCGGCATATCAATGTAGTAAGTAAGTAAATAAATAAATAAATAAATAATCAAGGTGACCATTTGCAACATTCACACTTCCCTCCAGCAGACCAGGGTTCTGTCTCTCACCATGGACATTATCCCACAGATATATAAACCCCACTTGCCTAGTTTCCAACAGACCTCTCAACCTCTGAGGATGCCTGCCATGCATGTGGGCAAAACGTCAGGAGAGAATGCTTCTAGAACATGGCCAGACAGCCCAGTAGACTCACTTCCAACAAACCTCAAAATCTCTGAGGATGCCTGCCATACATGTGGGCAAAACGTCAGGACAGAATGCTTCTGGAACATGGCCAGATTGCGTGGAAAACTCACTGCAACCCAGTGATTCCTGCCATGAAAGCCTTTGACAACACAGTCTCTACTGAGCCATCTCTTTCTTACTAAATGCTTACTATTTAAATGCTATCTTACTATTTAAATAGCGCCACCCAAGATCATGGAGAGAGACACCTAGGACCAAGATATGAATGGTGATCCACCCCATGCACAACCTCAAGGATCGACAGGTGGCCCACCTGCCCAAAGCCTGATGGAGAGACAGAGAGAGGCCCTTGCACACACCCCTTTCCTTCATGTGCCATTATCTCTGGCCCACAGGAAGCTCCCAGTTCCCAGGCCACTGGGGCACCATCCACCTGCCAAGAAAGGTTAGACCTCGAGCATCTTGAAGGGGGAAAGGGGAGGGGGAGATGCCAATGGAGATGAACCAGGCAAAGGGGCGGGAGACGTCAGGAGGGTCACTTGGTTGCATCTGGCCAAGTCGCAGCGCTCCACCACATCTCCTCTCCCTCCAGAAGCTTCCTGGAAAAAAAGAAGGGAACAAAGGAATCAGTTTAAGACCAAAGAACCCCCCTCTTTTCACCCCACTTTGCCTGTTTGGGTATCAGTCAGCACGTCAAAGACTTAAATCAAGAAATAGTTTTCTAAGATCGACAGAGACACTTGCTGGAACACCCCAGCAAGCGAGAGTCCAAAAGTGGCAGGCTCAAACCCAGAACCTCAATCCATGGCTGATACCAAATGAGAGACTCCCTCCTGGGCACACAGAAGACTGGGTGACTTGGAAGGCGCTGAACAGACTGCGCTCTGGCACCACGAGATGCAGAGCCAACCTTCAGAAATGGGGCTACAAAGTGGAATCCACAACATGCGAGTGTGGAGAAGAGCAAACCACTGACCACCTGCTGCAATGCAACCTGAGCCCTGCCACATGCACCAGGGAGGACCTTCTTGCAGCAACACCAGAAGCACTCCAAGGGGCCAGATACTGGTCAAAGGACATTTAACCAACTACAAAGCTTGCAAACTTTGTGTTTTGTTTGTTAAAAAATGCAATGTTTCTAAATACCCAACAGTGCCCTCTCCAGGCATTCAGAGGACAGAGCTGGAATTGGGAGTCTTGATTCTGTTCCAATCACAGAAGAGACTCTCAAGGGATTTGGGAACTACAAACTCCTAGTGATACCAGTCACTCCTGTGTGAGACATAGTGGGGTGGGGGGGAGGGGGTCCCCATGCCTGGCCTTACCTATAGGCAGCGATCTCCACGTCCAGCGCCATCTTGACCTTCAGCAGCTCCTGGTACTCCTGCAGGTACCGGCCCATCTCCTCCTTAGCTTCAGAGATCTCTTCTTCCAGTTCAGCCACTTTCTCCTGCCAGAAGAAGAGAGGAGTGGGCCAAGGGGCCAAGCAGAGGCTTCCCAGGATCCCTTAGACTCCATGGGCCCTTCTCCAGCCCACCTCCCAATTCACAAGCCCTAAACCCAGGAGGCAGCTACCTGTATTTACTCGAGTCTAATGCACCATCAAATCTAATCTACACCACAATTTTCAAAATCCTGAAACCAGAAAAAAAAATATTGAAAAATGTAATATGCAGCAGGAAAAGGTAGACTCAGTGGCTGCCGGCATAGAATTCCACCTTTAAAACCAACGTGTTAGAACAGCAAAGCTTCCAGCAACGGAAAAGAAAACCTTGGGGTGCATCTATGCTGTAGAATGAGGCCACTTTAATTGCCTGGGTTCAGTGATACCTGTTTGGATATCAGCCAGCATATCAACAACTTAAATCAAGAAATAATTTTCTAAGATCTACACAGACACTCACTGGAACACCTCAGCAAGCAAGAGTCCAAAAGTGGCAGGCTCAAACCCAGAACCTCAATCAATGGCTGATACCAAATGAGAGACTCTCCCCTGGGCACACAGAAGACTGGCCGACTTGGAAGGCGCTGAACAGACTGCGCTCTGGCACCACGAGATGCAGAGCCAACCTCAAGAAATGGGGCCACAAAGTGGAATCCTCAGCATGCGAGTGAGGAGAGGAGCAAACCACTGACCACCTGCTGCAATGCAACCTGAGCAAATTCCAGAACTGCATAGCACTGAGCCATAGCAATTAAATTAGAGATGATATCCCTCAAATAGGAGCTCAGGTGAAGTAGCTTCCCCTTTTGCTTTGGCTCAAATATTCCCTAATTTGGGGAGGCAGCTGAGCTAAAAAAGGTGAGCATTAGATTTGAATAAACACAGTATTAGGGTGACCCTGTGTAGGTCTCCCCTCCCACAGGTAGTACTCCCTACTCATCCCAGAGGAGGTGTAGCCCACCCATTTATTTATTTACTAACGGTCCCCTGCCACGCGTTGCTGTGGCCCAGTCTGTTGATCTGGAAAATAAAGTAATGAGAAAGTGTTGGTTTCTAATATATGTAATGTCTTTCTGCTTGTGGGTCAACAGTATTTCTTGCTGTTTCTTTGTCAGTGTTGATGTGGAGAGTGTCTGGTTTGTCTAATCTGGAACATGCAAGATATAATTGTCCTTCTTTAAGGGTTCCTTTCAAATCTTTGATACTGCATCTGTCATATACATATGTGTGTGTGTGTGTGAATAGCTGGATGGCCCTTTGTCAGGACGGCTTTGATTATGTTTTCTTGCCTGGTGAAGGGAGCTGAACTGGATGGCCTTAAGGCAGCATTTCCCAACCTAGGAAGTCAAGACCCCGGGGGAGAGGGGGGGGGGGTCACCAGGGGGGTGTCAAAGGGGTCACCAAAGACCACCAGAAAACACAGAATTTTCTGTTGGTCATGAGGGTTCTGTGTGGGAAGTTTGCCCCAATTCTATCATTGGTGGGGTTCAGAATGCTCTGTGATTGTAGGTGAACGATAAATCCCAGCAACTACAACTCCCAAATGTCAGGGTCTATTTCCCCCTAACTCCATCTGTGTTCATATTTGGGCATATGGAATATTCGTGCCAAGTTTGGTCTAGATCCATCATTGTTTGAGGTCACAGATATCTCTGGATGTAGGTGAACTACAACTCCAAAACTCGATGTTAATGCCCACCAAACCCTTCTAGTATTTTCTGTTGGTCATGGGAGAACTGTGTGCCAAGTTTGGTTCAATTCCATAATTGGTGGAGTTTAGAATGCTCTGTGATTGTAGGTGAACTATAAATCCCAGCAACTACAACTCCCAAATGTCAAGATTCTACGTTCCCCAAACTCCACCAGTGTCCACTTTTGGGCATATTGAGTATGCGTGTAGAGTTTGGTCCAGACACATCATTGTTTGAGTCTACAGTGATCAGGATGTAGGTGAACTACAAGTCCCAAACTCAAGGACATTCCCCTCCAAAACCCTTCCAGTATTTTCCGTTGGTCATGGGAGAACTGTGTGCCAAGTTTTGTTCAATTCCATCGTTGGTGGGGTTCAGAGTGCTCTTTGATTGTAGGTGAACTATAAATCCCAGCAACTACAACTCCCAAATGACAAAATCAGTTCTTTTTGAGTGAAGGACATACATTGGGTGGTTAGGTGTCTTGTGTCCAAATTTGGTGTCAATTCCCCCATTGGTTTTTGAGTTCTGTCAATCCCACAAACAAGCATTACATTTTTATTTATATAGATTATTATTGTTATTATTATTATTATTATTATTATTATTATTATTGTGGTGGTGGGGTTCAGAATGCTCTGTGATTGTAGGTGAACTATAAATCCCAGCAACTACAACTCCCAAATGACAAAATCAATTTTTGGAGCGAAGGACATACATTGGACTGTTAGGTGTCTTGTGTCCAAATCTGGTGTCAATTCCCCCATTGGTTTTTGACTTCTGTCAATCCCACAAACAAACATTACATTTTTATTTATATAGATTATTATTATTGTGGTGGTGGTGGGGTTCAGAATGCTCTTTGGTTGTAGGTGAACTATAAATCCCAGCACTACAACTCCCAAATGACAAAATCAATTTTTTTGACTGAAGGACATACATTGGGTTGTTAGGTGTCTTGTGTCCAAATTTGGTGTCAATTCGTCCAATGGTTTTTAAGTTCTGTTCATCCCACAAACAAACATTACATTTTTATTTATATAGATTATTATTATTGTGTTTGTGGGGATTGGGCGCACCTGCCTGCGTCCCAGCTGTGCTCCCTGCCGGGCGTGGAGCTCCCGGAGTCGGGCCTGGAGCGCTCGGATGTGCCTCCGGAGCCCCTCGGCTTCCCCGGCGCGGGCCTGGCGCTTGGCCCGGTAGTGGAGGGTCTCCCTCCGCACCCCTCGCAGGGCCTCCCGGCTCCTGGCCGCGCTCTGGGCCTCCGAGGCGAAGGCGGAGCGGCGCCACTCCTCCGCCGCCGCCCGGTTCCGCGCCGCCAGCCCTTCGTACTCCGCCCGGATCTCCCTCAGCGCTTCCGGTAAGGCTCCCTTGCCGCTCTCTAGGCCGCACTTCCGGTTCGGTCCTCCTTCCGCTTCCGGTTGGGCCCGTCCTTCAAGGCGCAGCTTCCGGAGGAAGGCCGCTTCACGACGGAACGAGCCTGGGAGGCGGAGGCGGCGGATATTGCTGCTCGGAGATCGTAACGTCTCGGCTTCCTTCCTCTCCGACAAGCGGTCGCTGAGGGACGCCATGCCAGCAACCCTCCCGGCAGCCTCCTTCACACGCTTCTGCGCCTTCTGAGGCGCCGGCAGCCGCTTTTATACCAGACACGCCCCCGCGGTGACGTCACTCACCCGGCAGCCAATCAGGGCGCGCTGCACCAAGAGAAGCCGCTGAAGAAGAATAGGCGGGGCTTCTGTCTGGTGGGCGGAGCTTCAAAAGGGGGAGGGGCCTTCCTGGCTCTTCCACAATGCCATAGCGCTTTTCTATCAGACACGCCCCCACAATGACGTCACGCGCCCGGCAGCCAATCAGGGCGCTCTGCACCAAGACAAGCCGCTGAAGGAAAAATAGGCAGAGCTTCTGTCTAGTGGGCGGGGCCTCAAAAGGGGGAGGGGCCTTCCGGGCTCTTCCACAATGCCATAGCGCTTTTATATCAGACACGCCCCCACAATGACGTCACTCATCCGGCAGCCAATCAGGGCACGCTGCACCAAGACAAGCCGCTGAAGGAGAATAGGCGGGTCTTCTGTCTGGTGGGCGGAGCTTCAAAAGAGGGAAGGGCCTTCCGGGCTCTTCCACAATGCCATAGCGCTTTTATATCAGACACGCCCCCACAGTGACGTCACGCGCCCGGCAGCCAATCAGGACACGCTGCACCAAGACAAGCCGCTGAAGGAAAAATAGGCGGGGCTTCTGTCTGGTGGGCGGGGCCACAAAAGGGGGAAGAGCCTCCCAGTCACTTCCACACTGCCATAGAAGCCAGAGCACCTAGAGCTGTGGTTCTCAACTTGGGGTCCCCAGATGTTTTTTGCCTACAGCTCCCAGAAATCCCAGCCAGTTTACCAGCTGTTAGGATTTCTGGGAGTTGAAGGCCAAAAACATCTGGGGACCCCAGGTTGAGAACCACTGACATAGAGCTTCGGAGAGCTTCTCAAAGCTCCCTGCTTGGGCAGTGATGGCACAATCATCAGCATAGATGAAGCTCTCTGTCCCTTCTGGCAGTGGCTGGTCATTTGTGTAGATGTTGAACATGGATGGAGCAAGCACGCTCCCCTGAGGCAGGCCGTTCTTCTGTTTCCGCCCTCGGCTTCTCTGGCCCTGGAACTCAACAAAAAAGCTCCTGTTCGGTAGCTGATTTCCTTGAGCGGTGATGGCACGATCATCAGCATAGATGAAGCTCTCTGTCCCTTCTGGCAGTGGCTGGTCATTTGTGTAGATGTTGAACATGGATGGAGCAAGCACGCTCCCCTGAGGCAGGCCGTTCTTCTGTTTCCGCCATCTGCTTCTCTGGCCCTGGAACTCAACAAAAAAGCTCCTGTTCGGTAGCTGATTTCCTTGAGCGGTGATGGCACGATCATCAGCATAGATGAAGCTCTCTGTCCCTTCTGGCCGTGGCTGGTCATTTGTGTAGATGTTGAACATGGATGGAGCAAGCACGCTCCCCTGAGGCAGGCCGTTCTTCTGTGTCCGCCATCGGCTTCTCTGGCCCTGGAACTCCACAAAAAAGCTCCTGTTTGGTAGCAGGTTTCCTATGAGGCGGGTGAGGTTGTCGTCCTTTGTGAGATTATACATTTTACTCAGGAGGAGGCAGCGGTGGTTCACAGTCTCATAGGCTGCTGACAAGTCTATGAAGACCACTCCTGCTGTGATCTGCTGCCTTTCAAGCTCTAGGTCAGTGGTTCTCAACCTGCAGGTCCCCAGATGTTTTGGCCTTCAACTCCCAGAAATCCTAACAGCTGGTAAACTGGCTGGGATTTCTGGCAGTTGTAGGCCAAAACACCTGGGGAGCCACAGGTTGAGAACCACTGCTTTAGGTGCTCTAACTGCCTATTACAGGGAAAACCAGCTGATCCCTAACCCATCTAAAACACAGACATGTGCTTTTCACCTTAAGAACAGACAAGCATCCTGAGGATCACCTGGGAAGGAATCCCACTGGAGCATTGCAGCACACCCAAATACCCGGGAGTCACTTTGGACCGTGCTCTGACCTACAAGAAGCACTGCCTGAACATCAAGCAAAAAGTGGGTGCTAGAAACAATATCATACGAAAGCTGACTGGCACAACCTGGGGATCACAACCAGACACAGTGAAGACATCTGCCCTTGTGCTATGCTACTCTGCTGCTGAGTATGCATGCCCAGTGTGGAACACATCTCACCAAACTAAAACAGTAGATGTGGCTCTTAATGAGACATGCCACATCTTTATGGGGTGTCTGTGCCCTACACCACTGGAGAAATTACACTGCTTAGCCGGTATTGCACCACCTGACATCCACCGGGAAGTAGCAGCCAATAGGGAAAGAACCAAGGCAGAGACATCTCTGGTCCATTCCTTGTTTGGGTATCAGCCAGCACGTCAATGACTTAAATCTCGAAATAATTTTCTAAGATCTACAGAGACACTCGCTGGAACACCCCAGCAAGCGAGAGTTCAAAAGTGGCAGGCTCAAACCCAGAATACTGGATGAGAGACTCCCCCTTGGGCACACAGAAGACTGGGCGACTTGGAAGGCGCTGAACAGACTGTGCTCTGGCACCACGAGATGCAGAGCCAACCTTCAGAAATGGGGCCACAAAGTGGAATCCACGACACGCGAGTGTGGAGAAGAGCAAACCACTGACCACCTGCTGCAATGCACCCTGAGCCCTGCCACATGATGCACAAGGGAGGACCTTCTTGCGGCAACACCAGAAGCACTCCACGGGGCCAGAGACTGGTCAAAGGACATTTAATCAATTACCAAGTTTGCAAATTTTGTGTTTTGTCTGTTTGTTTGCTTTGCTCTGTTAAAAATGTAATATAATTTGACTGGTTGTCCTGACACGACAAATAAATAAATAAATAAAAATAAATATGAACACAGATGGAGTTTGGGGAAAATAGACCTTGACATTTGGGAGTTCTAGTTGCTGGGATTTATTTAGTTCACCTACAACCAAAGAGTATTGTGAACCCCACGGACAATAGAATTGGGGCAAACTTCCGACACAGAACCCCCATGACTAACAGGAAATATTTAAGGCCATCCAGTCCAACTCCCTTCACGACGGCAAGAAAACTTAATCAAAGCCCTCCTGACAAAGAACCATCCAGCCATAGAGATAGATTGATATATATGATTCACACACAGAGAGATATCGTATCATAGTTTTGAAAAGGACCCCTAAAGAAGGACAATGATATGTTGCATGTTCCAGAGTGGGCAAACCAGACACTCTCCACATCAACACTGACAAAGAAACAGCAAGAAATACTGTTGACTCACAAGCAGAAAGACATTACATATATTAAAAACAAACACTTTCTCATTACTTTATTTTCCAGATCACCAGACTGGGCCACAGCAACACGTGGCAGGGGACGGCTAGTCTATATAAATAAAAATGTAATGTTCCTTTGTGGGATTAACATAACTCAAAAACCACTGGAGGAATTGACACCAAATTTGGACAATATATTCCTAACAGACCCTAACCCTAACGCTAACTCTACTCCCCCCCCCCAAAAAAAAACAACAATGGAAAGGACTTAAAAACCCCAAAATGCTAAATGATGAAAAGCTAAATGAAAACATAGGGGGAAAAGGGAAGGAAGGGGAGAAAGAAAGAGGGAGGGAGAGAAAGAAACAAGGAAACATGGAAGAAGAGAGCAAAGGAAGGAGAGAAAAAAGAAGGAAAAGAAAAGCGGAAGGAAGGAAAGATGGATGGAAGCAAAAAGCAAAGGAAGGAAGGAAAGGGGCAGAGAAGGAAGAAAGGAGAGAAAGGGGGAAAGGAAAGAAGGAAAAGAGAAAGAAGCATGGAAGCAAAAAGTCAAGGAAGGAAGGAAAGAGGTAGAAAAGGAAGAAAGAAGAGAAAGAAGAAGGAAAAGAAAAATGGAAGGAAGTAAAGAGGTAGAGAAGGAAGGAAGAAAAGGAAGCGAAGGAAGGAGAAAAAGAAGGAGAGGAAGAGGAAGGGAAGGATGGCCAAAGCAACGTGTGATGGGTACAGCTAGTCATTATTATTATTATTATTATTATTATTATTCCTAACTCCAAATTATCTGCTTTGAACTATATTATACGAGTTGAAGGTTGCCATATAATCAAGTGCAAAGAATAGAATAGAATAACTTTATTGTCATTGTACATTGCACAACGAAATTAAAGGCCTTCCTCCGCACACATCACAATAATAACACACCCATCCCTCCACACTCCAACCCCACCGCACAGTCCCCAATGCCACATCAATGCAAAACCATGGGAGTTCAACATAGTGACAGTTCTAGCATGAAAGCAGTCTCTTGACCTGTTTGTCCTTGTCTTTGTCACCCTGTAACATCTGCCAGATGGATATATATATATTCAGGTGGACTCAGAGATGGATTCCCAAGAATGCTCTGAGATTTCTTAAGGCAGTAGGACTTAACAAAGTTCTTCCAGAGAGGGGGAAATGAGGGCAACCCATGCTTCTCTGTGCAGAAGTGGTGACCCTTTGGGGTGCTTCCTGTTCACCCCTGTGCAGATACTAAACCATGTGCAGATGCAGGAGGTTACACACCCTGTAACACACCCAGTTTTCGATTCAGGTATGGGTTCCCTCAAAAGCAGATCACCTGGAAAGCAGGGGTCTTCTGACTTCAGCACCTTGGACAGCAGCTCTGGTTCCAGCTCCCCAAACAGCTCTCTTCTGTGGGTTGGAGGGGGGGGGGGCGATTCCTAGGGTGGGAAGGGTCCTCCAGAGACCATCTAGACCAGTGTTTCTCAACCTGGGGGTCGGGACCCCTGAGGGGGTCGCGAAGGGGTGTCAGAGGGGTCGCCAAAGACCATCAGAAAACACAGCATTTTCTGATGGGTCATGGGGATTCCATGTGGGAAGTTTGAGCCAATTCTATCATTGGTGGAGTTCAGAATGTTCTTTGATTGTAATGAACTATCAATCCCAGCAACTACAGCTCCCAAAAGTCAAGGTCTATTTTCCCCAGGCTCCACCAGTGTTCACATTTGCGCATATTGAGTATTTGTGCCAAGTTTGGTCCAGATCCACCATTGCGTGAGTCCACACTGCTCTCTGGATATAGGTGAACTACAACTCCCAAGCTCAAGGTCAATACCCACCAAACCTTTCCAGTGTTTTCCGTTGGCCATGGAAGTTCTGTGTGGCAAATTAGGTTCAAACCCATCGCTGGTGAAGTTCAGAATGCTCTTTGATTATAGGTGAACTATAAATCCCAGCAAGTACAACTCCCAAATTACAAAATCAATCCTCCCCAAACCCCACTAGCATTTACATGTGGTTGCATTGGGTATTTGTGCCCAGTTTAGTCCAGTGAATTAAAATACATCTTGCATATCTGATATTTACATTATGATTTGTAACAGTAGTAAAATGGCTGTTATGAAGTAGCCACGAAAACAATGTTATGGTTGGGGGCCACCACAACATGAGGGACTGTATTGAGGGGTTATGGCATTAGGAAGGTTGAGAGCCACTGCATTAACGTTTCCTTAGCTCTCTCCGACCAGAGACCTGATCTCATATCACGGGACAACGGTAGCAAAATGACAGTTGTGAAGTAGCAATGAAAATAATGTTATGGTTGGGGGTCACCACAACATGAGGGACTGTATTAAGGGGTCACGGCATTAGGAAGGTTGAGTAACACTGATCTAGACTGACCTCCTTCTTCCAGGCGGGAGGAAGACACCATCCAAGCCCTCCCGACAGATGCCCATGCTGCCTCTGTTTAAAAGGCTCCAACGGGCTCCCAGACAGAGGAAGGTCAAGACTAGGTATGGGCAAACTTTAGCCATCTGGGTGTTTTGGACTTCAACTCCCATCATGGTGGGAGTTGAAGTCCAAAATGGCCAGATGGCCAAAGTTTGCCCATGCCTGGTCAAGAACATTTGGGGAAAGATAAACTTAACTAAAGAGTGGGATTGTTCGCCGCTTGAGTTTGCACAGGGAGAAAGGCAGGATATAATGTGTTGTCGAAGGCTTTCATAGCCGGAATCATTGGGTTGCTGTGAGTTTTCTGGACTGTCTGGCCATCTTCCAGAAGCATTCTCTCCTGACGTTTCACCCACATCTATGGCAGAGGTTGTGAGATCTGTTGAATAATGTCCAGGGTGGGAGAAAGAACTCTTGTCTGCTTGAGACAAGTGTGAATGTTATTTTATTATGTAAAATAATAATTTTATTTAGCTTTTTTTTTTTTGGTACTCATATGTTGTATGTATTTTATTGTGTTGCTATTGTGTTTTGGTTTTATATTATCGTAATATGCTGTTGGGCTTGGTCTCGTGGGGAGATGTGGCAGGATATTAAATAAAGTTGTTTAGTATTATTATTATTATTATTATTATTATTATTATTATTATGTTGCCATTGGGCACCTTGATTGTCCTTGCAGTTTCAAAGCCTAGCTGGTTGCTGCCTGTGGGTTCCTTTGTTGGGAGGTGTTAGCTGGCCCTGATTGTTTCCTGTCTGGAATTCTCTTGTTTTTTTAGTGTTCCTCTTCATTTACTGTCCTGATTTTAGAGTTTTTCAATACTGGTAGCCTTATTATTGTTGTTGTTGTTGTTGTTGTTGTATTGTCGAAGGCAATACTGGTAGCCTTGTTATTATTATTATTATTATTATTATTATTATTATTATATTGTCAAGAAGCCATTGAAATCCACAAGAAGCATGTGGACAATTTCAACAGAAAGGAGGAAACCATGAAAATGAACAAAATCTGGCTACCAGTATTAAAAAAACTCTAAAATTACAACAGCACAACAACAGAGGGGAAACAAACAGGCACATAAAATAACCTCTCAACAAAAGTTTGCTCTAGGCACTGTCAGGCCATTATCTGCTAATCAAGGTGGTCAGTTGAAACATTCACACCTAGCTCCAGCAGACAACAGTCCTTTGTCCCACCCTGGTCATTCCACAGATATATAAACCCACTTTCCTAGTTCCAACAGACCTCACAACCTCTGAGGATGCTTGCCATAGATGAAGGTGAAACGTCAGGAGAGAATGCCTCTAGACCATGGCCATATAGCCCGAAAAAACCTACAACAACCTATTATTATTATTATTATTATTATTATTATTATTATTATTATTATCACAACCAGATGAGTCCACAGCAAACACTCTGCTGGCTGTTGTATTGGATCACACGTCGGACACTTCCCAAGTGTCTAGGACTGTGTGATGTAATGTGTGCAGATCCCAGTAAGGTGGCTTTTGCAGCTGGCAGATGGTAATCTTGTCAGCGCCGATTGTGTTTAAGTGCAGGCCGAGGTCTTGAGGCACTGCACCCAGTGTGCCAATCACCACTGGGACCACCTTGACTGGCTTGTGCCATAGTCTTTGCAGTTTGATCTTTAAATCCTCATATCGTGTCAGCTTTTCCAATTGTTTCTCTTCAATTCTGGTGTCACCTGGGATTGCAACATCAACTGTCTATACTTTGTTTTTTAACACAATTGTGAGGTCAGGAGCCTTATGCTCCAGAACTCTGTCTGTCTGAATTCAGAAGTCCCAGAGGAGTTTGGCTTATTCATTATTTGTAACTTTTTCTGGCTTGTGATCCCACCAGTTAGTTGTCTCAGGCAGATGGTATTTGTGGCACAAGTTCCAATGGATCACCTGAGCAACGGTGTTGTGCCTCTGCTTGTCGTCTGTCTGCGCGATCTTCTTGCAGCTATGTAATGCTTCTAGAACATGGCCATATAGCCCGAAAAACCTACAACAACCTTATTATTATTATTATTATTATTATTATTATTAAACTTTATTTATACCCTGCCACCATCTCCACTCAGGGTGGCTAACATGAGGCCAAGCCCAACAATACAGTAAACAAATAAAATACATACAGAAAATAATAACAAAATAAAATACAAGAAATAAAAACAATAAATACAACAATAAAAGAAACAACTCAATGGAATAAACATAAAATGAAAATTAAGGATAAGGAATAAAGGGAGTGGGCTGGGCCAAATGCAAGCATAAAAACAAGGGGACAAACAAGGCAGGACATCCAGGTTTTCAAGATTTTCCTAAAAGCTGACAGGGAGGGAGCTAACTTAAACTCCCCAGGTAATGAGTTCCAAAGCCGTTGTTTACTTTCATGGCTTCCTCCTTTCTGTTGAGATTGTCCACACGCTTCTTGTGGATTTCAGTGGCTTCTCTTTGTAGTCTGATACCAAGGTGCTTGTTTATAAAGCTATTGTCCTCCCAACCCTGCTATACGCCTGCGAGACGTGGACTGTCTACAGACATCAACATTAAGAGTGAAATACAACACTGCCTGAGCTCTGCGAGTGCAGCATTTTCCCGAATGAAGCAGAGAGTGTTTGAGGACCGGGACATCCGTAAGGAGACCAAGGGGCTTGTTTATAAAGCTATTGTCCTCCCAACCCTGCTATACGCCTGCGAGACGTGGACTGTCTACAGACATCAACATTAAGACTGAAATACAACACTGCCTGAGCTCTGCGAGTGCAGCATTTTCCCGAATGAAGCAGAGAGTGTTTGAGGACCGGGACATCCGTAAGGAGACCAAGGGGCTTGTTTATAAAGCTATTGTCCTCCCAACCCTGTTATACGCTTGCGAGACATGGACTGTCTACAGACGTCACATGCAACGCCTGGAACGATTCCATCAGCGCTGCCTCCGAGTGCAGCATTTTTCCGAATGAAGCAGAGAGTGTTTGAGGACCGGGACATCCGTAGGGAGACCAAGGGGCTTGTTTATAAAGCCATTGTCCTCCCGACCCTGCTATATGCCTGCGAAACGTGGACTGTCTACAGATGTCATATGCAACTCCTGGAACGATTCCATCAGTGCTGCCTCCGGAAAATCCTGCAAATCTCTTGGGAAGACAGGCAGACAAATGTCAGCGTGCTGGAAGAAGCAAAGACCACCAGCATTGAAGCGATGCTCCTCCGCCATCAACTCTGCTGGACCGGCCACATTGTCCGGATGCCCGACCACCGTCTCCCAAAGCAGTTGCTCTACTCCGAACTCAATGTTAGTGGACAGGAAAAGAGATGTAAAGATGGGCTCAAAGCCAACCTTAAAAACTCTGGCATAGAGACTGAGAACTGGGAAGCCCTGGCCCTTGAGCGCTCCAGCTGGAGGTCAGCTGTGACCAGCAGTGCTGCAGAATTTGAAGAGGCACAAATGGAGGGTGAAAGAGAGAAACATGGCAAGAGGAAGGTGTGTCAAACCAACCCCAACCGGGACCACCTTCCACCTGGAAACTAATGCCCTCACTGTGGGTGAAGATGCGGATCAAAAATAGGGCTCCACAGTCACCTACGGACCCATCCTGAAGGGTTACCCCACTCAGACAACGAGGGATCGCCTGAGTAAGTAAGTAGTCTGATACAGTGGTTGTGAGAGTGGTCAAGCTTTTCTGTATCCTCCAATAATAAATATCCTGTGCCCAGGTTGGTCCATCAGGTGCTCTGCTCTGGCTGATTTCTCAGGTGGGACTCACCTGTCGTGCCTTTGTGTTCCTTGATTCGTGTTTGGGAAATGCTGCGTTGAGGGGTCCCTATGGAGACTCCTTGTCCACAGCTGCACGGTATGTGGGGATTGTTCACGGCCTTGAGTCCCCACGGGGAGAAAGACGGGGTATAAATAAAGTTAATAGTAATAGTAATGAGCCTGACTTCTCACCCCAGGCGCTGTCCAACGCATGCCCGTCCACTCTCAATGGGGGTCCTAGGTAGGGGGCTGACCCTTGCCCTCCCAGGAGATGCATCTTTGGCACCACTCTTTATTATGGGAGAAGAAGCAGTGAGTAGGGGGCGAAGTAGGGAGTGTTGACCTTGGGACCCCCATCCCACAGTCCTCAAGGGCTTGCATAGGGCTCAGAAGAGGGCGTTGAGGTTGGCCTTGTGCTCCTGTGCCCAGGGCTGCAGGTTCTGGAGGGCGAAGAGCGAGGAGTTGTGGGCGCAGAGAGGGTCCGAGGGGGGTGGGAGGGGGGCAGGAGGGGGTGGAGGGGGTGGGGGTGGCAGCCCCCCCTTCCGGAAGGCCTCCTGCCGCAGCTGCAGCATCACCCGCGTAGCCTGCTGCCGCTCCGCCTCGCGCTCCTCCGCTGTCTGGCGCCTGCAGGAAAGGGTCAAGGGGGCAGCAGGGGTCAAGGAGGATAGACAGACAGACAGACAGACAGAGGCATCATTAAGGGCCAAAAGCAGTGCTGGAATTCAACAAGATTCTTCACAAGATAGAGCGCATCTCTCCCAATGAGGAAGAAAAGCAGGATAACAACAACAACAACAACAACATCAACAACAATATTATTGTAGCACAAGTTCTAGTGGCACAAGTCCGACGTATAATCACAAAAGGCATTATAGTGTTATTGTTTGTTGTGTATCAAACAATAATAACAATAACTTTGAAAAAGGAGGGTCTGATTCTTGCAGCCCAAGAACAAGCAATTAGAACCAATGCCATCAAAGTCAGAATTGAAAAGTTGTGGAGCTGCAAGAAAGCCGGGAAAATGATCGATCACATCTTTAGCTGCAAGAAGATTGCGCAGACAGACTCCAAGCAGAGGCACAACACCCTTGCTCAGTTGATTCATTGGAACTTGTGCCACAAATACCATCTGCCTGCAACAAAAAACTGGTGAGATCACAAGCCAGAAAACGTTACAGAAAATGAGCACATCAAACTGCTCTGGGACTTCTGGATTCAGACAGACAGAGGTCTGGAGCACAAGACTCCTGACCTCACCATCGTGTTAAAAAACCAAGTATGGATTGTCGATGTCGCAATTCCAGGTGACAGCAGGATTGAAGAGAAACAACTGGAAAAGCTGACATGATATGAGGAGTTAAAGATCGAACTGCAAAGTCTCTGGCACAAACCAGTCAAGGGGGTCCCAGTGGTGATCAGCACACTGGGTGCAGTGGCTAAAGACCTTGGCCTGCACTTAAACACAATCAGCGCTGACAAGATTACCATCTGCCAGCTGCAAAAGCCACCCTACTGGGATCTGCATACATTATTCGCTGATATGCCACACAGTCCAAAACACTTGGGAAGTGTCCAACATGCGATCCAAGACAAAAACCAGCAGAGTGATCTTGTTTGCTGTGTACTAATCTTGTTATGTATCAAATAACAACAAACAACATTATTATTATTATTATTATTGTTATTATTATTATTGTGGCACATGTTGCAGTGGCACAAGTCCGACGTGTGATCACAAAAACCAGAATAGTGATCTTGTTTGCTGTGTACTAATCTTTAATAATAATAATAATAATAATAATAATAATAATAATAATGTGTTGTCAAAGGCTTTCATGGCCAGAATCACTGGGTTGCTGTGAGTTTTCCGGGCTATGTGGCCATGTTCCAGAAGCATGCTCTCTTGACATTTCACCCACATCTATGGCAGGCATCCTTAGAGGTTATGAGGTCTGTTTGAAAACTAGGCAAATGAGGTTTATATACACTATATTGTCGAAGGCTTTCATGGCCGGAATCACTAGGTTGTTGTGGGTTTTTTCAGGCTATATGGCCATATTCTAGAGGCATTCTCTCCTGACGTTTCGCCTGCATCTATGGCAAGCATCCTCAGAGGTAGTGAGGTCTGTTGGGAACTAGGAAATTGGGTTTATATATCTGTGGAATGACCAGGGTGAGAAAAAGGGCTCTTGTCTGCTGGAGCTAGGTATGAAACAACAGAGAGGAAAACAACAGAGAGGAAACAATCAGGGATAGCCACTCCATCTTTCTGTTCGTAGAACCCATTGTCCCACTGAAAGTAGCTAGTGGTGAGGCAATGGTGAAAAAGAGCTGTGATGTCTTTTCCACCAGCTACTTTCAGTGGGACAATGAGTTCTACAAACAGAGAGATGGAGTAGTGATGGGGAGCCCTCTCAGCCCGATCACAGCTAATTTCTACATGGAACACTTTGAAGAACAAGCCCTGGAAACAGCAACCAAAAAGCCCACGATATGGTTCAGAGATGTGGATGACACCTTCACCATTTGGAGCCATGGAGAAGAAGAACTCAACAGGTTCCTGGACCATCTGAACAGCATCCACCCAAACATCCAATTCACCATGGAAAAAGAAAATGAAGGAAGATGGCCTTTCCTAGATGTCATAGTCATCCGCAAACCAGATCAACAATTGGGTCACACCGTCTACAGAAAACCCACACACAGAGAGAGATATCGACACAAAGACTCCAACCATCACCCAAATCAAAGAAGAAGCACCATTAAAGCCTTGGCAGACCGTGCCAAAAGAATCTGCGAAGCCCACCTCCTCCAAGATGAACTGAACCACCTCAACTGGGCTCTCCAGGCCAAGGGAGACTCCACCTCAGACATCAGAAGAGCGGCAAGACCGAGAACAAGCCACGAGAGTCAAGATGAAGATCCACCCAGAGGAAAAGTGTTCCTGCCATACATCAAGGGAACCACTGGCCGCAGAGGGAAGCTGATGAGGAAACACAACATACAAACTATCTCCAGACCCACCAAGAAAATCCAACCAATGCTCCGTTCAGCAAAGGACAAGAGGGATCCTCTCACTTCTGCAGGAGTCTACCGTGTACTATGTAGACAAGTCTACATAGATAGGGACCACCAAACGCAGCAGCATTGCCCAAACACGAATCAAGGAACATGAAAGGCACGGCAGACTCCTTCAGCCAGAGAAGTCAGCCATAGCAGAGCACCTGAGGAACCAACCTTGGCACAACATATTATTTGAGAACACAGAAACACTGGACCACTCTCACAACCACCATGTCAGGCTACACACAGAAGCCATTGAAATCCACAAGAAGCAGGTGGACAATTTCAACAGAAACCATGAAAATGAACAAAATCTGGCTACCAGTATTAAAAAAGCTCTAAAATTACAACAGCACAACAACAGAGAGTAAACAACCAGGCACATCAAATCACCTCTCAACAAAAGATTGCCCCAGGCATTGCCAGGCTATCAAATACTAATAAAGGTGGCTAGTTGAAACATTCACACCTAGCTCCAGCAGAGAAGAGTCCTTTGTCCCACCCCAGCCATTCCACAGATATATAAACCCTTTTTCCTAGTTCCAACAGACCTCAGTACCTCTGAGGAAGCTTGCCGTAGATGCAGGCGAAATGTCAGGAGAGAATGCCTCTAGACCATGGCCATATAGCCCAAAAAATACTACAACAACCCAGTGATTCCAGCCATGAAAGCCTTCGACAATACATCAGAAAACTCTTCCAGTTGCCAAATTTCTGAAGCAGTGCCCTCTATAATGAGGCCAGCTCCCATTCTTCAGGATACCTATTGGGAACTTTACTTTCTATCAGGTCTCCCTTAAGGATAACCTGTGTATTGTTATACACCAGGCACAGGCAAACTTGGGTTTTCCCTCCAGGTGTTTTGGACTCCAACTTCCACAATTCCTGGCAGCCTCAGGCCCTTCCCTTTCCCCCCTCAGCTGCTCCAAAACACCTGGAAGGAAAGAGTTAGAGAAGGAAGGAAGGAGAGAAGGAAAGAAAACAAAGAAGGAAGGAAGGAAAGAGAGAAGGAAAGAAGGAGAGAAAGAGGGAAGGAAGGAAGGAAAAACCAAAGGACAAAGGAAGGAAGGAAGGAAGGAAGGAAGGAAGGAAGGAAAGAAAGAAAGAGGTAGAGAAGGAAGAGAAGGAAAGAAAAAAGAAAAGGAAGGAAGGAAAGAGAGAGGGAAGGAGAGAAGGAAAGAAGGAGCAAAAGAGGGAGGGAAGGAATGAAGGAAGGAAAGGGGGAAGGAAGGAAAGAACCAAAGAGCAAAGAAAGGAAGGAAGGAAAGAGGTAGAGAAGGAAGAAAGTAAGGAAGGAGAGAAGGAAAGAAAAAAAGAGAAGAAAGGAAGGAAAGAGAGAGGGAAAGAAGGAAAGAATGAGGGAAGGAACGAATGAAGGAAGGAAAGAACCAAAGAGTAAAAGAAGGAAGGAAAGAAAGAGGTGGAGAAGGAAGGATGGAGAGAAGGAAAGAAAAAAAGAGAAGAAAGGAAGGAAAGAGAGAGGGAAAGAAGGAGAGAAAGAGTGAGGGAAGGAACGAATGAAGGAAGGAAAGAACCAAAGAGCAAAAGAAGGAAGGAAAGAAAGAGGTAGAGAAGGAAGGATGGAGAGAAGGAAAGAAAAAGAGAAGAAAGAAAGGAAAGAGAGAGGGAAAGAAGGAGAGAAAAAGTGAGGGAAGGAATGAATGAATGAAGGAAGAAAGAAAAGAACCAAAGAGTAAAAGAAGGAAGGAAGGAAAGAAAGAAAGAGGTAGAGAAGGAAGAAAGGAAGGAAGGAGAGAAGGAAAGAAAAAAGAGAAGGAAGGAAGGGAAGAGAGAGGGAAGGAGAGAATGGAAGGAGGAGAGAAAGAGGGAGGGAAAGAATGAAGGAAGGAAGAAAGGAAAGAAGGAAGGAAGGAAAGAACCAAAGAGCAAAGGAAGGAAGGAAAGAAAGAGGTAGAGAAGGAAGAAAGTAAGGAAGGAGAGAAGGAAAGAAAAAAAGAGAAGAAAGGAAGGAAAGAGAGAGGAAAAGAAGGAGAGAAAGAGTGAGGGAAGGAACGAATGAAGGAAGGAAAGAACCAAAAAGAAGGAAGGAAAGAAAGAGGTAGAGAAGGAAGCAAGGAAGGAGAGAAGGAAAGAAAAAAAGAGAAGGAAGGAAAGAAACAGAAGGAAGGAGAGAAGGAAAGAAGGAGAGAAAGAAGGAGGGAAGGAATGAAGGAAGGAAGGAAAGAACCAAAGAGCAAAGGAAGGAAGGAAGGAAGGAAGGAAGGAGAGAAGGAAAGAAAAAGAGAGAGGGAAGGAAGGAGAGAAGGAAAGAAGGAGAGAAAGAGGAAGGGAAGGAATGAAGGAAGGAAGGAAAGAAAGAAGGAAAGAAAAAAAGGAAGGAAAGAGAGAGGGAAGGAAGGAGAGAAGGAAAGAAGGAGAGAAAGACGGAGGGAAGGAATGAAAGAAGGAAGGAAAGAGAGAAGGAAAGAAGGAAAGAAAAAAGGAAGAGGGAAGGAAAGAGAGGGGAAAGGAAGGAGAGAAGGAAAGGAGAGAAAGAGGAAGGGGAGGAATGAAGGAAGGAAAGAGAGAGGGAAGGAAGGAGAGAAGGAAAGAAGGAAAGACGGAGGGAAGGAATGAAAGAAGGAAGGAAAGAGCGAAGGAAAGGAAGAACCAAAGGGCAAAGGAAGGAAAGAAAGAGGTAGAGAAGGAAGGATGGAGAGAAGGAAAGAAAAAAAGAGAAGAAAGGAAGGAAAGAGAAAGGGAAAGAAGGAGAAAAAGAGTGAGGGAAGGAACGAATGAAGGAAGGAAAGAACCAAAGAGTAAAAGAAGGAAAGAAAGAAAGAGGTAGAGAAGGAAGAAAGGAGAGAAAGAAAGAAGGAGCGAAAGAGGGAGGGGAAGTTGGCCACAGCAAGATAATACCTCCTGATGACATAGTGTTTATGATTGTACAGGTGAACTTAGCTCTGCTCTTGAAGGCAGGTGTGTACCTCCACTTGGTGCGCCTGTTCTGGAACCAGGTCTTGACTTGGGCGTCGCTCATGCGGAGGGCTTTGGCCAGCCCGGCCCGCTCGCCCGAAGCCAAGTACTTCTGCCGCTGGAAGCGCCGCTCCAGCTCCGCGATCTGCGCCCGGGAGAAGGAAGTGCGGGGCTTCTTCCGCTTCGGCGGAGTCCGGTTCTGGTACGGGTGGCCCACGCGGCGGGAGGAAGCGCAGAAGGGAGGCAAGGAAGAGGAAGCTGGGGAAGAGGAAGAGGAAGAAGAAAGGCAATCCTCAGGGCAGGGGCACAGGCCAGGACGGGGCCAACTTCGGCCTTCCTTCCAGGTGTTTTGGACTCCAACTCCCACCATTCCTAACAGCCGGTAGGCTGTTAGGAATGGTGGGAGTTGGAGTCCAAAACACCTGGAAGGAAGGCCGAAGTTGGCCCCGGCCTGATATACAAGCCTCTTCCCCATTCGCCTCTCCCCTTTCCCTTCCTCTTCTCTTTCCTCTTCCTCTTTCCCTCCCCCTTCCCTTTGCTCTTCTTCTCCTCTTCCCCTTCTTTTCCCCTTCCCCTTATTTCCCCTTCCTCGTGCCCTTCGTTTTTCTCTTTTTTGCTTTCACTTCCCATTTTCTTCACCATTTCATTTCCTCTTCTCCCTTCCCCCTCCTCTTTACTTTTCCTTTACCCTTCCCTTTCCTCTCCCTCTTCCCTTCTCCTTCCTCTCTCTCTTCCTCTTTCCTCTTCCCTTTCCCCACCCCTTTCCTCTTCCCCTTTCTCTTTCCCCATCCCTTTTCCCTTTCCCCCTTCCCCCCCCCCTTTTCTCTCTCTCTACCCCTTCCCTTCTACTTTCCTTTTTCACAGGCATTCCCTTCCCTTTCCTCTTACTCTTCCCCTTTCTCTTCCTCATCCTCTTCCCCTCCCTTCTCTTTCCCTTTTCACTTTCTCTTCCCCTTCTCTCTTTCCCCCTTCCTCTTTGCCTTCCCTTTTCTCTTTCCTTTCCTCTTCCCAACCACTTTCTCCTTCCTCTTCCCTTCCTTTTTCCTTATTCTCTTCCTTTCTCGCTTCTCTCTCCTCTTCCCCTTCCCCTTCCTCTTTCCTCTATTTCCCCTTCCTCATGCCCTTCTCTTTTCTCTTTTTGCTTCCACTTTGCATTTTTCCTCACCTTTTCATTTCCCCTTATGCCTTCCCTTTCCTCTCATCCCTTCCCCTTCCTCTTTACTTTTCCTTTACCCTTCCCTTCCCTTTCCTCTCCCTCTTCCCTGCTCCTTCCTCTGTCTCTTCCCCTTTCCTCTTCCCCTTCCCCTTTCTCTTTCCCAATCCTTTCCCCTTTCCCCTTTTCTTTCCCTTTTCCTCTCCCTCTACCCCTTCCCTTCTACTTTCCCTTTTCACAGGTATTCCTTCCCTTTCCTCTTACTCTTCCCCTTTCTCTTCCTCATCCTCTTCCCCTCCCCTCCTCTTTCCCTTTCCACTGTCTCTTCCCCTTCTCCCTTTTCCCCTTCTTCTTTGCCTTCACCTTCCCTTTTCTCTTTCCTTTTCTCTTCCCCACCACTTTCTCCTTCCTCTTCCCTTCCCTTTTCCTTATTCTCTTGCTTTCCCCCTTCTCCCTCCTCTTCCCCTTTCCCATTGCCCATCCCCTTCCCTTTCACTTCCCACCTTCCCTTCTACTTTACCTTTCCTCCCCCTTTTCACTTTTGCTTGGCATTCCCTTTCCTATCCCTCTTCTCTTCCCCTTCCACCCTCTCTTCCTCTTCCCTTTCCTCTCCCCTTCTCCTTCCTCTGTCCCTTCCTCTTTCCTCTTCCCTTTCCCCATCCCCTTCCCTTCCTCTTCTCCTTTCTCTTTCCCCATCCCCTTTCCCTTCCCCTTTTCTCCTGGTTTCCTCTCCCTCTTACCCTTCCCTTCAACTTTCCTTTCCTTTCCCTGGCATTCCCTTCCCTATCCTCCTTCTCTTCCCCTTCCTTTCCTCTTCCTCATCCTCTTCCCCCTGCCTTCCCTCTCCCTTTCCCCTTCCCCACCCCCTTCCTATCTTCTTCCCCTTCCTCTTTCCTTATCCCTTTCTCCTTTCCTTCCCTCTTTTCTCTCCCTCTTTCCCTTTCCCTTCCCTTCTACTTCCCTTTTCCTTTCTCTTTTTTACTTTCCCCTTGGCATTCCCTTCCCCTTCCCTTTCCCCTCCCTCTCCCTCTTCCCTTCTGCTTCTCCTTTCCTTTCCCTTTTTGCTTTCCCCTTGGCATTCCTTTCCTCTTCCCTTTCCTCCTCTTCCTCTTCCACTTTGCTTTCCCCTTCCCTTTTCTCTCCCTCTTTCCCTTCCCTTCAACTTTTCCTTTCCTTTCCTTTCCCTGGCATTCCCTTCCCTATTCCCCTTCTCTTCCCTTTCCTTTTCCTCTTCCTCATCCCCTTCCCCCGTCTTCTCTCTCCCTTTCCCCTTCCCCATCCCCTTCCCTTCCTTCTTCCCTTACCTCTTTCCTTATCCCTTTCTCCTTTCCTTCCCCCTTTTCTCTCCCTCTTTCCCCTTTCCTTCCTTTCTACTTCACCTTTCCTTTCCCTTTTCACTTTCCCCTTGGCATTCCTTTCCTCTTCCCTTTCCTCCTCTTCCCCTCCACTCCTCTTTCCCCTTCCCTTTTCTCTCCCTCTTTTCCTTCCCTTCTACTTCCCCTCGGCATTCCTTTCCTCTTCCCTTTCCTTCTTTTCCCCTCCACTTCTCTTTCCCCTTCCCTGTCCTCTCCCCCTTTCCTTTCTCTTTTTTACTTTCCCTTGGCATTCCCTTTGCTTTCCTCCTCCTCTTCCCCTCCATCTTCTCTTTCCCGTTCCCTTTCCTCTCCCTCTTTCCCTTTTCCTTCCCCTCTACTTCCCCTTTCCTTTCTCTTTTTACTTTCCGCTTGGCATTACCTTCTCTTTCCCTTCCCTTTCCTCTCCTCGTTCCCCTTCCTTTCTACTTCACCTTTCCTTTCCCTTTTGGCTTCCCCCTTGGCATTCCTTTCCGTTTCCCTTTCCTCCTCTTCCCCTCCACTTCTCTTTCCCCTTCCCTTTCCTCTCCCTCTTTCCCTTCCCTTCTACTTCCCCTTGTCATTCCCTTCCCCTCCCTTTCCACCTCTTCCCCTCCACCTTCCCTTTCGCCTTCCCTTTCCTCTCCCTCTTCCCCTTCCCTTCTACTTCATCTTTCCTTTCCCTTGTTGCTTTCTCCTTGGCATTCCTTTCCGTTTCCCTTTCCTCCTCTTCCCCTCCACTTCTCTTTCCCCTTCCCTTTCCTCTCCCTCTTTCCCTTCCCTTCTACTTCCCCTTGTCATTCCCTTCCCCTCCCTTTCCACCTCTTCCCCTCCACCTTCCCTTTCGCCTTCCCTTTCCTCTCCCTCTTCTCCTTCCCTTCTACTTCATCTTTCCTTTCCCTTGTTGCTTTCTCCTTGGCATTCCTTTCCGTTTCCCTTTCCTCCTCTTCCCCTCCACTTCTCTTTCCCCTTCCCTTTCCTCTCCCTCTTTCCCTTCCCTTCTACTTCCCCTTGTCATTCCCTTCCCCTCCCTTTCCACCTCTTCCCCTCCACCTTCCCTTTCGCCTTCCCTTTCCTCTCCCTCTTCCCCTTCCCTTCTACTTCATCTTTCCTTTCCCTTGTTGCTTTCTCCTTGGCATTCCTTTCCGTTTCCCTTTCCTCCTCTTCCCCTCCACTTCTCTTTCCCCTTCCCTTTCCTCTCCCTCTTTCCCTTCCCTTCTACTTCCCCTTGTCATTCCCTTCCCCTCCCTTTCCACCTCTTCCCCTCCACCTTCCCTTTCGCCTTCCCTTTCCTCTCCCTCTTCTCCTTCCCTTCTACTTCATCTTTCCTTTCCCTTGTTGCTTTCTCCTTGGCATTCCTTTCCGTTTCCCTTTCCTCCTCTTCCCCTCCACTTCTCTTTCCCCTTCCCTTTCCTCTCCCTCTTTCCCTTCCCTTCTACTTCCCCTTGTCATTCCCTTCCCCTCCCTTTCCACCTCTTCCCCTCCACCTTCCCTTTCGCCTTCCCTTTCCTCTCCCTCTTCCCCTTCCCTTCTACTTCATCTTTCCTTTCCCTTGTTGCTTTCTCCTTGGCATTCCTTTCCGTTTCCCTTTCCTCCTCTTCCCCTCCACTTCTCTTTCCCCTTCCCTTTCCTCTCCCTCTTTCCCTTCCCTTCTACTTCCCCTTGTCATTCCCTTCCCCTCCCTTTCCACCTCTTCCCCTCCACCTTCCCTTTCGCCTTCCCTTTCCTCTCCCTCTTCCCCTTCCCTTCTACTTCATCTTTCCTTTCCCTTGTTGCTTTCTCCTTGGCATTCCTTTCCTCTTCCCTTTCCTCCTCTTCCCCTCCCCTTCTCTTTCCCCTTCCCTTTTCTCTCCCTCTTTCCCTTCCCTTCTGCTTCCCCTTGGCATTCCCTTCCCCTCCCCTTTCCTCCTCCTCTTCCCCTCCACTATCTCTTTCCCATTCCCTTTCTTCTCCCTCTTTCCCTTCCCTTCTGCTTCTGCTTTCCCTTTTCGCTTCCCCCTTGGCATTCCTTTCCTCTTCCCTTTCCTCCTCTTCCCCTCCCCTTCTTTTTCCCCTTCCCTTTTCTCCCCCTCTTTCCCTTCCCTTCTACTTCCCCTTGGCATTCCCTTCCCCTTCTCTTTCCTCCTCCTCTTCCCCTCCACATTCCTTTTCGCCTTCCCTTTCCTCTCCCTCTTCCCCTTCCGTTCTGCTTCTCTTTCCCTTTCCTTTCTCTTTTTACTTTCTCTTGGCATTCCCTTCCCCTTCCCTTTCCTCCTCCTCCTCCCCTCCACCTTCCTTTTCACCTTCCCTTCCCTTTCCTCTCCCTATTTCCTTTCCCTTCTGTTTCTCCTTGGCATTCCCGTTTTCACTTTCCCCTTGGCATTCCTTTCCTCTTCCCTTTCCTCCTCTTCCCCTCTGCTTCTCTTTCCCCTTCCCTTCCCTCTCCCTCTTTCCCTTCCTTTCTACTTCCCCTTGGCATTCCCTTCCCCTTCCTTTTCTTCATCCTTTTCCCCTCCACTTCTCTTTTGCCTTCCCTTTCCTCTCCCTCTTCTCCTTCCCCTCTGCTTCTCCGTTCCTTTCCCTTTTCGCTTTCCCCTTGGCATTCCTTTCCTCTTCCCTTTCCTCCTCTTCCCCACCACTTCTCTTTCCCCTTCCCTTTTCTTTCCCTCTTTCCCTTCCCATCTACTTCCCCTTGGCATTCCTTTCCTCTTCCCTTTCCTTCTCTTCCCCTTCTCTTTCCTCCTCCTCTTCCCCTCCACCCTCTCTTTCCCATTCCCTTTCCTCTCCCTCTTCCCCTTCCTTTCTACTTCACCTTTCCTTTCCCTTTTCGCTTTCCCCTTGGCATTCCTTTCCTCTTCCCTTTCCTTCTCTTCCCCTTCTCTTTCCTCCTCCTCTTCCCCTTCACCCTCTCTTTCCCATTCCCTTTCCTCTCCTTCTTCCCCTTCCCTTCTGCTTCTCCTTTGCTTTCCCTTTTTGCTTTCCCCTTGGCATTCCTTTCCTCTTCCCTTTCCTTCTCTTCCCCTCCACTTCTTTTTCCCCTTCCCTATTCTCTCCTTCTTTCCCTTCCCTTCTACTTCCCCCTTCCTTTCTCTTTTTATTTCCCCTCCACCTTCCCATTCGCCTTCCCTTTCCTCTTCCCCTTCCCTTCTGCTTCTCCTTTGCTTTCCCTTTTCGATTTCCCCTTAGCATTCCTTTCCTCTTCCGTTTCTTTCTCTTCCCCTCCACTTCTCTTTCCCCTTCCCTTTCCTCTCCCTCTTCCCCTTCCCTTCTACTTCCCCTTGGCATTCCTTTCCCCTTCCCTTTCCTCCTCCTCTTCCCCTCCACCCTCTCTTTCCCCTTCCCTTTCCTCTCCCTCTTCCCCTTCCCTTCTACTTCCCCTTGGCATTCCCTT